>NC_052156.1:67044309-67344309 GCF_902713615.1 Scyliorhinus canicula | reverse complement strand
CACTTAATGTCCTTGCATCCAAAAAAATCCAGCTTAACTTTTGGAGCCTCCTACAAATGAGCACAATTAGCAGAAACCTTTGTTGGTGATTAATTCATGACCTGCTTCTTGCACAGTGTTTTTCAAACTAGTGTAGATGATCACAGAAGTATGAGTTGTACTAATTTCAATTTGCATTAAAATTTGCAATCTCTAATGCCAGTTATACCAATATCAGTTGAATGGCACTGAAAACAAAAGTGCTATCAAGCAGAAGCAATAGGTTGACTAAACGGCCTGATCTGTCATCGCTACCTCCCCTTCCCCTTCCCCCCCATTTCCCACCCTCTCAGGGTCTGTGCTACATCAAACCATTTGAGGGGATTGGGAAGGGGGTTTGGGGTGAGGGAGGGGGTTTGCATGTAGGGGGAAGAAGGTTTTTTGGGAGGAGGGTTTTGGGAAGGAGGAGCATGGGAAACATGGGTGGCCCAGGGCACGTCGCGGTGCTGGGCAGGGGCGGTGCTAGGCTCATTCCCTTCGTGGAGGGAAGGGTGGGTGCCAACTCACCTGTGTAGCCTGGTGCAGGTCGTTGACCTTCTTGGGGCACTGGATACCAGTCGTCCTGGTGACGCTGCTTGAGCTGATGGCCGCTGGCAGCTCCTCCTTGGCTTAACCACTGGGACCCTCGGGGAGCAGGATATCCCTCCTAGCCTCAACTGCCTCTTGGAGCCACCCTAGGTCTGCATCCCTAAATCGTGGGGCCGGTCGTCTCGGCACCATGTTTGCAAGTTGTGTGGGGTTGGCTGTGCAGGAGCAGTTTATGTGCTGCTCCACCTGGTTAGCGGAGGGCCCGTTGAATTGGCTGTCGTACCTTGATTTGCGGCGTGAAGCCCCTGGGAACTCCTTAAGTGTATCAATTAATGTTGGATTGCGATAACGGCTTTGCCGGTCTGAGCGCTGGGAAGCTCGTGGCAGTTCCCACTCGCTGCCACACTTAGAAACCTTTTCATTGAATCGTGTGCCTCGTCCGTTTTTGAGTGAATCATGTCTATGACCTCTGTTCCCACTCCACAGTTGCTGCCTGACCTGCTGAGTATTTTCAGCTTCCCTGTTTTTATGACAAATGTAAGCAACAGGCTGAGCCAAAAAAAATGTCAATCATCCTATATATTTCAAATTGATCCCACAAAAATTTGTAACCTAACAGTGGTCCTTCCTTGAACACACGACAGAGCAAACCAACAATACTGTTGTTATTGTATCATAAATAGATAAAGGCGTGTTTTCCTATGCATGAGGATGTTTTTCTCTCCTAATGTACTGTGACAGAGGAAGAACTAACAGATCATGACAGTGCACATATGAAAAAGTGTTTCAGATTTTCTTTCTCTGTGCTTTGAAATCTCTCCATTTGTGGTGAAATCCAAGCATGTGAGAAAAATGCTTAGTGTGATTGTGTTAGCAGTTAATAGGGAAATGGCCGGAGCTTAACATTGCTATGATATAAGCTCTCAATTGGTGTCCTTACATACCAATGCTTGGCCTGCGGTGGCATTTTTTTCTGCAAGAAACACTTTGGAATCCTGGCATTAAATACTTCTTGCAACTGTGGAGAAGTAAACAGCGTGATAAAATGCCTTGGATGTAGCAATAAACCAAATTCACAAGTTGGAGAACAAAGTATGTGGGCACCAAAGTAAAAATTAAGCCCAATCTTTGTATGTGTAGGCACCAGAAAGCTCCAAGTCAAACAATTAATAGTTAATTCTGTTCTCAGTTAGGGTAACACGGTGGCGCAGAGGTAGCACTGCAGTCTCACGGCGCCGAGGTCCCAGGTACGATCCCTGCTCTGGGTCACTGTCCGTGTGGAGTTTGCACATTCTCCCCGTGTTTGCGTGGGTTTCGCCCCCACAACCCAAAGATGTGCAAGGTAGGTGGATTGAACACACTAAATTGCCCCTTAATTGGAAAAAAATAATTTGGGTCTCTAAATTTATATTTTAAAAAATGTTCTTGAAAGCACATTACAAAATTAACAGCATTTTATATGCTTATTTGTAATTTTACACAGTGGAAGTGTTACAATGTATTGTTCAAATCATGCCATTGTTCCTTTGTGTTCTTTCCCAGAACCCTTTCAGAGTTCTGTAAATTCTCACGTGTCTACTCCTGTGTTTTATTTTTCAGGATTTTCCTCCACTTTCTCTATTCCAACTTCTTCCCTTACCCTCGTTGTCAGTGATCCTCTGTCTTCTATAGGTATTTCATATTCAGTTGTATTATATCCTGCAATTCAACAACATGAATTCAAAGTGGCGTATCATAGGAAACCAAAGTTGTGAAGCTTTTATTCCTGTAGACAGCAGATTAGCATATTGAGATTTTTTAAGTTCTCCCTGCTGTGTCTACATCTGTTTCCACAATTGAGGTTTGCCATCAGGGACACAGTAAAGAAATACTACCTGCAATCATGTTGTGTGCCTTTGCAAACTAGGACACGCAAAATACACAATCGAATTACATATGAATGGACGTTCTTTTGGCCAAAATAAAACTATCTGATTCGAAACTGAACATTTGCCATTTTCAACATTTCTCAAATGTACTTGCTTTGTGTCATTTATCATGAAACCACATAAAGATTGTACCCATCTGACAAGGGATTGTATTCAATGAGCCATGCCAGTATTTTCAGTCTCCGAACGTGGTTTTTTGCACCAGTCAAAACAAACTATTTTATAGGCAGAAAAATGTCAAATAATCATACTGACTCTAAAAAAAATGAAGGATAAAGATGCTTGCACACGAGTACAATTTGCTCTGGGCAGTGATAGATTCTAACAGTGCATTGTGTATAACATCTTACCCTAACTGATTCACATTTAGCTAGAACCCACAAGTTAGAGATCTTTTATACCTTGGGAACAGTCTGAGTTGATTCCTTGTAGCCTGTGTGACAAGTATTAGTATACATAAGAGTATGAGATTGAAACAGAATGAACCATTCATCAACATTCTGCTCTTGAGTTTAATATTGAGCCATTTTAAGATGACCTTGAAGGCTGTGATACCAGAAAACAATATGCTTGGCTTTTTTTTGTCATGAGGAAATGTTGCTTCGACTAATCAACTGCTTAAATTGCAATTCTATCAGTTATCATTTTCTTGTGCTCTTGGAATTCTTGCTCTCTGCAGCATCTAACAGCAATTCTGCAAAGGCCTAAGTGAGAAGTTTGGTAATATTAAATATCATTCTACTAACAGTGTTGTAATACTGAAGGATCAAAACATTGTATGTTTAACAATTTTGCCTGTACAGATTCGGCTTCTTATTCAATTACTATCTCATTACCGTTGCCCAATTTGTCTTGATCTGTACCCCGGGGCTTAGCTAAATCTTTTCTTAACTGACAAACTAATAAGATTGAAGTGACAGTATTTCCTTTTGCAGAACCGCCTGTATTCTGCTGCCTTGCTGCAGATTGGAACATGATACAATTAGTTGCTCTGCAGCTTCAACATTGTAAAAGAAAATATTGAATTGGATCTTATATCAATTAGCTATTTACTAATATTCATTCCTCATTCTTCTTATCAGCCTCTCTGTAGGACAGAATTAAAAAATAATTTGCAAAGATGAAACATTTATCATTTTCAGCTCATCTTTATTTCTTTGTTCCACTCTGCAGTATGATGGGGTTTGAAATTAATAAACATGCTTTGACAAGCATGCACTTATTGCTGATTTGCAGACCAGAATTTAATCAATAGCCAACAGTAATCCTTGAATTTATTTAACTGGATCTTTAATTACAAACCCTGCAATGTGCATGCTGTTGGGAAAATTGTAATCTAACCCTCCTTTTTGCTTACCTATATCTGCAAATAACGATGCTGCATTAATGCGATATTGCTTGTCTTGTTACTTATTCAATAGTTCCAGTCTTGCTGAACATCAGTTCTTCTGTAAGTGCAACATATGCAAACATCAGCTGGATTCCAGGAATGGGACATGCAGCTTCTGAATTTTATGTTGCATACATGAATAACCGTAAGCTGTTCTCGCTCTCTAATTCTTGCAAAAATTCTAATGAAATCCCCAATGGGCCTGTTAACTTACCTATTCCACTAACCCCACTAACTATGATTAATGAAGCAGATCAATGCAGTTTATTCCTTTATAACTCACTCTCAAATTAGCACCAGCCAGAGGCAACTTTTGTTATAAACACCAAGTTATATTGTCACTGTATAATTTGTATTGTTATGCAGTTTCCAATTATCTATTTCCATTGACATTTTTAAGAAATAAAAAGTGTAGTGATAAATGTGGCATAACTTTTATTATTGACCCTAATTGTGCTTGAGTTGTTTCAGGATTAAAGTCTGAACCAATGTGTTGGAGTTAATTTTCTTAATGCAATTTCCATAGGTAAAGGTAAATGGAGGATTTCAGACGCAGTAAATGTTTCACAAAATTTCCACATCTTAGAAGGGCTAGAACCTGGAACTGAATATACAATCCGTCTTATGGCTAAGAACTGGTTTGATAACACTAGCATTTTTGAAGATGTTATAGAAACAAGGGGAAAAGGTGAGGCGTGGTCCCATTTAAAATCTAGTGAACACAGTTTTAATAGATTAAAAGTCAAAATACTGGAACAAAAAACAGTGGCGGAGCCAGTGGGAGGGGGTGGGTCATCAATCCCCCACCGTGCCCCCCCCAACCCCCAAATTATCTTGAGGTCATTCCTTTGGAGGACTTTCTCCATTTCGCTCAGAGGCATCTCTGTCTCCTGCTTTCAACCTTCAGGTTTGGCTAGCAAGTCAGTGCAGTTCCTGACCCAACCTTCCTACCAGGCTTAGGAAAGTTTCACAGTTACCTACTTGGATTCTTGTCCTCCAATTTGGCCAGATTTCAAGGTCAGTCACCCACACTACTCACCTCTCACCTCCTCTACCACTCCTGCCTACTCCCCCCCCCCCCCCCCCACCTACCCCCACCACCTACTAAAGTGGCTAAACCATGCTCCGCCACTGAAAAAAACATTGTTTGTATTCAAAAGTATTATTGATATGAAAAATTATTTTATGAAGATTATAAAAATAAAATGGTGTTTTGGAATAAATCCCAGAAAAACACATCCGGATGCTACAATCTACAGAAATTATTATATTGGGACAATGTGCACATAATGTTCAGTTCTTTGGGATTCTTTGTACAGTAGTGATTTGCTGCTATCCTGATGGTTCAATTTTTTTTCTTTCTTAATTTATCAGCATTGTTTGTGCATGGGCTACTGATGCTTTTGCTATTGCTTAACCGGTTCTTGTTATCATGCTTTATAATTCACTCATAACTGGTATATCAAGCCAAAATCATACTCAATGAGATTACAGTGAATGAATCAACCTAATCAGTATCCATGCACACACTGGTAATTTCAGGTTCTTTTTGAATTTCAAAGCTTTTCTCAATTCCCTGAATAATTTTATGTATTTGTTCAGCAGATGTCAAAAACAATTGGCTTAAATTTTAATCTAATACAGAAGAAATGGTTATTACACACAGTCTTACTCATAATTGTGTTTTCAGGATATAACTATGACAGCTGGCTTTGTCCAGTTCATCTGTAGCTTCATAGACGGCTAAAATTGAGTTGATGAGGCAGGGACACAGCCAAGAGTTGATTGGCATCATAACTGCTGATACAAAAACCTGAGAATTTCATGACATAGCACATTGGACAATAGTTAAAAATAGCATTAAAAATGACAACATGTCTTGGGTACTTTTCTATAACATAGACAAGATAAGTGCTCTGTTTTGGAAATCCAAAATTGTACTGGGCTTTTTTGGTACCTTTTAACTTGGTTCTTTCATGCTTCCATTGTGCCAAGTGACATCAAATGAGAAGCGTTCTTCCAAAGAAACCCTAGTTCAATGGTGTAACATCACACAACTAAAACAAATTAGGTTTTTTTTCTTGCTGTCATTTACCAGGTGAGACGTGCCTCGCAAAAGTTGTAAAATAAATAATCCATTTCTAATAAACCAGTTTAAATATCTAAAAATGTAGCACATCTTGATATTTAGATCAGGAGCATGAGTGTTGTATGATATATAAATTGTATAAAACCTTTCTAATGGTCAAAATGATGACTCAATTTTACTAATTGCTGCTCTTCTGAATTATTAATTGTGTGGCCTATAACACCTTATGCAGGAATCGACGGAGGAATATCTACGCAAGGATGGTTTATTGGCCTGATGTGTGCTGTCGCTCTCCTTACCTTGATTTTACTAATTGCTTGTTTCATAAAAAGAAACAAAGGAGGAAAATATTCTGGTATGTATTTATGTTAAATTTTAATATGAGAAAGTTTATGACCGCTGAATAGAAATGCATAGTGAAATAGATAATCTCAGCTGTGATTGGATAAATGAAATGAAATGAAAATCGCTTATTGTCACGAGTAGGCTTCAATGATGTTACTGTGAAAAGCCCCTAGTCGCCACAATCCGGCGTCTGTCTGGGAAGGCTCGTACGGGAATCGAACCGTGCTGCTGGCCTGCTTGGTCTGCTTTAAAAGCCAGCGATTTAGCAAGGACAATGAGAAAGAAAATCATTGTTCTTGATGGACACAGTGCAAATACAATTTTTTGTTTTATAATTTCCAGATAAATTAAGCCCATGATGGAATGTGGTATAATTATAATCTGTGTTAATGTGTGTATGTTTGTGTATTAACAATATATTTAAAATGTTTGCCTGTGCAAACTTCCTGTGTCAATGTTTCCAATATAAATTGCATTGTCCTCATTTGGATTGGAAACTAGGGGCAAGATCTCACAATCCCGTTCTCTGTGGGTGCAAATCCCGTTATCGCCATGAAATCTCGTGAGAGGGCCAAAACAGGATTTGCGCTGGCGAGATCTTGGTTTGAGATCTTCCCTGCACCCCAACGGTGACATGATCAGTTTCATGCCTGGAAGGGCAAGAACCTGGGGCTGGATTCTACGCCGGTGGGATGCTCCATTTAACTGACAGCTCGGGGGTTTCCCGATGGCGTGCGGCTGCCCCATATTGGGAAACCCCATTGACCAGGCGGCGAAACGGAGCATCCTGCCGGCGTGCTGAACCAGAAATCTGGCACGGCGGGACGGAGAATACAACCCCTGATTTCCATTAATTTTAACAAATTTAATTGTTCTGCCCACAATGGATCCTTCCAGGCCCCTTGCCCCACCCCATCCGGCGGAGCGACCGGCGGAGTGACATCATGCCGGTGCAAATCGTTATTGATTGGCTGTCAAAATAAAAACCAGTCGCGATGACAATGCCGGGGATGCAAAGGTGTCTGTAGGCCCCAGGGGCTGAGTGCCAAGGCTGGGTTTTGCACCCTAACACCAGCCATGTGGGCATTGAAGTGGGCACTGCCAGGTGGGTATTGCCAGCCTCCTCCATTGGCTCCCCCCACACCTTTATGAATGGTGGGGGAGACCTGCAATGGTAGTGGGGGGGAGTGCCCCTCAATTCATGTGTGGTGTGTGTGGGGGGGGGGGGGGGGGGGGTCACTCCAAAGCTTGTAATGGTGGTGAGTCTGTGGGGGAGTTGGGGAACTTATTTTTTTTAATGCAAATTGGTCGCCCTTCAAAGATGGCATCCCGATCTCTGTTGAGCTGGCCTTTCCAGCTCTATCAGGCTCTGCCCCAGAAGAGTAATGGCGTAAACCACAGTTTGAGATTTTCTGTGTGCTAAGTGCCAGATTAAGATTAAAGATTAAATCAATACAAATGTAGATTGTTCCAATGCCTGCACCCTCTTTTCTATTTTCACATGAAAACAAAACTTAGGACGTAGTCTATCATCCTTGTCGCGGATGATTCGGTGACGCAATAAGGCCGTTAAATCTTGTGAGAGGCCTCTAATCGAGATTTACAACGCTCGTTACATCTCTCAAGATCAAACGTGATCTCGCGAAGCATCGCAATCTGGACCTCGCCATCAATGGGCAGGATCCTGATTTGTACATCCAAGTGAGTCGTTAGGCACACTTGAATATGTTTACGTCGCAGTTACCCAAGGAACGGAATCGAACAGCTTTGCCTCGGAGACCCACCATCGCACCATTTAGAATTGGTTTCCACAAACGTGGACCAGGCATAACAGGGACTTGGAGTCCCCAAGGGGATCGAAGACATCCAAGGTGGTCACTCTGGGCAGGATTGTACTCCGGCAGTCCTGATGCCAACCAGGCACCCTGGAAGTGGTGAGGTGGCATTGCCAGGCTGGCATGGGAACTGCAAGGGTGCTAGGCTGGCAGTGCTAAGGTGCCCATGTACCAGGTTGCCCATGCCAGGGATGGGGGGGGGGGGGGGGGGTCTGGAAACCACGGTGCCCCAATTTCTTCTGCACTGATAAACTCAGGATGTGGCGATGCCGGCGTTGGACTGGGGTTAGCACAGTAAGAAGTAATTTCACCTGAGGAAGGAGCAGTGCTCCGAAAGCTAGTGTTTGAAACAAACGTGTTGGACTTTAACCTGGTATTGTAAGACTGCTTACTATAAAATCAGGAAATGAGCCTAAATGCACCCTCAGCGGGGCACTCCTCGCCAAGTCCCAAAAAGAAGCAGAGTCCCGTTTGATAGCTGGGTCATTCTTGATGCTGTAAGTGCTGGGAAACACCCTGCTGAACGCACCAAAACGGGACCCTTTTTTTTAACCGTTAAATTGCGCCAATGATCGAGATCCCAATGTAAAATATCACAGGAGATAGGCTAGTATTATTAAAAAGTCATGTGCATGCACTCCTACTTCCTTCTGTCTTGATTTTTTATGCATATGCTTTTTGCTAATTTTTTTTTCATTCATTCATGGGTTGTGAACGTCACTGGCAACATTTGATGCCCAGCCCAAATTGTGTTTGAGGAGATGGTGGTGAGCCACCATTTAACATTCAAACTGTCAATGTAAGCAATGTAACCATTCAGAATTGAAATCCTGCCTGTAAAAAGTCGCCTTTAATGCTGCAGACTCTATGTCCGGATTCTCCGATGCCGCGTCGGGTCGGAGAATCGCCGGGGGGGGCACAAATCCCGCCACGCCGCTCTGATGCCAGCACTGCGATACTCCGACCTGGGAAAAACCTCACCAACGGGGATCGCGCCGCACGGGTCGTGGAATTGCCAGAATTGGCGCGCGATGTGCTGGGCCCTGGGCCTGCTGCGAATTTCTGGTCCAATGCGAAGTTCCGCCGACATCACTGCAGGTCACGCCAGCGTAAATCAAACATCCTTTTTAACATTGTCAACCAGTCATGCTGGCTGACACCGACGGAGGAGGAGGTAGGGGTCGGCATGGGGGGGCCGCCACAGATGTCGAGACAGCATAGCCGTGGCTAGGGGGGTTACGGTTGTTTGGGGCGGAGGTCACCCAGGGCTGGGGATGAGGGGAGGTGTCGGGGTTAGTGTCGGGGGGGGGATGGGTGGGTGTGCCATGGGGGGGCTCTGGGGGGTGGTGGGGAGTGCCGGGGAGGGGGTAAGGAGGGTGGGTTGGTCGGGTGGGGAGTGCCGGGAAGGGGTTCTGGGGGGGGGGGGGGGGGGGGGTTGTGCCAGGGGAGTGCCGGGGTTGGGGCGGGGGGATTTGTGTGGCTAGGTGCCAGCTGGCAACAGTGGCGACCATGAATATTCAGGTGGTCTGTGACCACCGGATGAAGATCCTGCACGTTTGCTCCCGGTACCCGGGCAGAGTGCATGACTTATTCATATTGGCACAATCTTTCATCCCCGGCATCTTCGAGGAACACCCCCTAGTTGCGGGGCTGGTTGCTGGGCAACAGGGGATATCCGTTGCGGGCGTGGCTGATGATGCCTATACAGAAGCCACAGACTGACGTGGAGAACCGCTACGACGATGCCCATGCAGTGACCACGAGTGTGGTCGAGAGGTGCTTTGGGCTGCTGAAGATGTGCTTCAGGTGCCTTGACCACTCTGGAGGGGCCCTCCAGTACCGGTTGGAGTGGGTCAGCCGCATTGTTGTGGTCTGCTGCGTCCTGCACAATATAGCCCAGCAGAGGGACGATGTTCTGGAAGCAGAGGATGAGGAGGATAGGGAACACGACAAATGGCATGCCTCCCCATATGAGGAAGTGTGGAGCGGGGGGGGGGGGCTATGTACGAAACATACGGGCTGGACAGGGACAGGAGACTGCCCACTGATACCAGCTGGGCCAGCTGTCACGGGACGAGTTGATAGCCGCACGGTTTACAGACTGGGGTGGGGCGGGGGATTCGCTGAGCATGGGCACGGACAGCACAGTACAGCACCACCCCGTCACCCTCACCCCGCCCACGATCAAATACACTCACGCCACCCACCACCCGCATGCACACCACCCCTCACAATCGGGCAGCACGGTAGCATGGTGGTTAGCATAAATGCTTCACAGCTCCAGGGTCCCAGGTTCGGTTCCCGGCTGGGTCACTGTCTGTGCGGAGTCTGCACGTCCTCCCCGTGTGTGCGTGGGTTTCCTCCGGGTGCTCCGGTTTCCTCCCACAGTCCAAAGATGTGCTGGTTAGGTGGATTGGCCATGCTAAATTGCCCGTAGTGTCCTAAAAAGTAAGGTTAGGGAGGGGTTGTTGGGTTACGGGTATAGGGTGGATACGTGGGTTTGAGTAGGGTGATCATTGCTCGGCACAGCATCGAGGGCCGAAGGGCCTGTTCTGTGCTGTACTGTTCTATGTTCTATGTTCTATCCACCTGCGGCACAAAGGGCAGGGCTCACACGGTCGCCAGTGGAAGCGGGTCTATTGCATGGCATGGAAGGTAATGACACCCCGCTCTGCAATGAACTCCGGGCTGTACATCGTTAAACAATGTCTGACTCATGGCCACAGTAACACCCTCCACCTGGGTGGTTCCTGCATGTTGCCTGGACACTGCAGCACACGGATCCGTCGTCTGTCTGGGGTGGGGTGTGCGAGGGGGACCCGGGGGATGGGGGCGCATACCACACTCACTGAGCTCGACGTCCTGTCACCCCCCACACACACTGGCGCTCACTTCCCACCCCAGCCTCGCACGCATTGGACAGAGCACAGAGGCCCCTTCCGTATGTGTAAAAGTGAGTTTAATGACAGATAGTTCATACACGTGTCCCAGCCCCTGTAACTAGCCTGTCCTGTGTGTCGGTGTCATCTGTGTGGGCCCCCTGTGTTGTGGCGTTGTGAGTCGACTGGGACAGGGGGCTGTTGGTGTAACTGCCCTTCCCATTGCTGGATGAGTCCTTACGGCGTGGCCGCATTGGCACTGGATGGGGGCGGCGTGCGCCTGTTGGCCCGGGTCGATCCCTGGCTTGTGGTCGCCATGGCATGGCCTGGGGTGGTCTGCATCTGCAAGGATTTGTGGATCACCGTGTGGTCCTGCAATACACAGTACAGCATGCATGGTTAGATACACAGACGGGGCTGAGGGGCGGTGGAAGGAGGGGGTGATAGGAGGAGGGGGGAATGGGGGGAAAGGGGGTGGGAAGAGGGGGGGAAGGGGGATGGGAAGAAGGGGAAGGGGGAATGAGGGGAAGGGAGTGAGAGGAGCGGGGGAAGGGGGGAATGGCAAATGGGAGGAGGAGGGGATGGGAGGAGGAGGGGATGGGAGGAGGAGGGGATGGGAGGAGAAGGGGGATGGGAGGAGGAGGGGATGGAAGGGGGGGGGAAATGGGGGATGAGAAAAGGGGGGAAAGGGGGGATTGGAGGAGGGGGAAAGGGGCATGGGTGGAGGAGGGAGGGGGGAACGAGAGCTGGGGAGGGGGAAGGGAGGAGGGGGGGCAGGCCGGTGGGGTCTCACTTGGTGGCGTGCCCCCGTTCTCTGCATCTGCAACCTCCCGGTCCTCGGGTCCGCCTGCGAGGTCCAGTGCCCTCAGCTCATGAACGTTGAGGGGGCACAATTCAGGAGCACCTCGTCCGGTCCTTGCACGGTCCCGGTTGTTATGGGTGCGCTTCCCCTGTGGCGGCGGGGTGGGGGGAGGAGGGGGGCGGTGGAAGAGGAAAAGATAAATAGTGTTAGGCGGACTACTTGAAGCCCAGCGGTTGTTTGTATGTTTGCATAGGTTCAGGGGCCATCCTGCCAATGCAGCTTGCATGGGTGGTACAGCCATGAGGGTCTTAGCTGGGGCTGTAGCATCCATCAGACGGAGGGCGGTTGGGGGGTTGGTGGCATGGGCACAGTGGGGTGTACTCACCCTGGCTGCCCTGACCAGGTTATTGACCACCTTGTGGCACTGGCTGCCTGTCCTGGGTGTTATGCCCACGGCACTGACAGCGTCTCCCACCTCCGTCCACAGGCGCCGTGCGGTGTTGGCTGCGACCCTGTTGCTGTGTCCGGGGTACAGGGCCTCCCTCCTCTGCTCCACGGCGTCAAAAGAGCGCCTCGATATCCCGGTCCTGGAACCTCGGCGCTGCATGGCGGGCGTGCATCGTCCCATGTTGCCCTCGGTCTCTGCTGGTGCCATCCTTTTAACAGCGACGCGGCATCAATTATGCCGCGCGCGTCTGTGACGTCGTTTCGGGTCGCATCGCCGCGCTTCCCGTTATGCCCGTGCTAGCCCCTTCCATGGCGCAGAATATGCGCGCTTTTGCTGGCCTCAATGCCGGAGTCGCTTGCTCCGCTTTTGACGCCGGCGTCAGAACTTGGCCACAGGATCGCAGAATCCCGGCCTATAAGTGTTGCTGCGGAGTGAGTTTATGGCGAGTTTTTCCAAATTCAGTCAACACTTTATGGATAAATCCAAATACAGAGATCATCTTTAAGTTAAAACACTTAACTTGGATTTGCGAGCAAAACTAGTTCAGAAACATATTTTTATCAAGTTCCATTTCAGTCCTCCCCCTTTTATTCAGTGCATTGTATAATCGGCATGGTATTTAATCAGCAAAGCCATCTATCTGATTTTTTTTAATAGGATAAATAAAGTATTAGTTACATTTTTGTTTGCCAACAGAACACAGCAGAGGGAAATGTTGCTTTATGTTGCATAATTGATGATCATGGTTCATTAATGAATAAATTAGGCAACACCTTCCAAACCATGACCTTTCTACTACCGAGAAGGACAAGGGCAGCAGACACATGGGTATCCTACCACTTGCAAGTTCTCCTTCAAGTTGCACATCATTATGATTTGGAAATTGCTGTTCTTTCACTGTCACTGGTCAAAATCCTGGCACCCCCTCCCTAACAGCACTGTGGGTGTACCTACACCTCAGGGACTGTGACAGTCAAGCCAGCGATGCCCAGATCACTTGTATGAAAAAGTTCATGAATGTAAATACTCCATTCAGCTTTAAAATAGCTTGACTGGAAATGTGAATTGTTATCTCAACAGTCAAAGAAATAAGCCTTTTCTTTCTTTGGAGCTGAATCCAGCTTGCTGTCAAATCCTAATTGAAAATACTTTTGTGAAAGAAGTACTGAAACACATTTTTCAAGCTTCTCCCCTCAGGTTCCAGAGTCAAGTCTAATTTCTTATTGTCAGCCAACTTATTTATATTCCATGCACCAAAACACATCTCAGCCCAATATCCTAATGTGGATTCCTTATTCATCTTGTCTCAAATGCACAGCTTTCTGAAACCAGTCCAACTCTCATCTACTCCAGTTTGCTAATTAGATTCTTTTCATTATCGAGACCAAAGACATATTTGACACTTTTCCAAACCCAAATAATAAACGTAGATTGGAAAGAAGATTGGTGTCAATAGTATGAATGAGCACAGAACCTAAAATCTCTGAACTGGTTCAAACTGGCCAAAATAAGTGTGCGTATGGGAATATGAATACAATAGACCAGGAGAGTTGCTGTGTATCAGACTTTAGTATCCAAATATAGGAATTATTGTGTCAAATGGTTAGGGAATCCTGCTGGTTAAGCCAGATTATTTATCTTTGTGATATTTTACTCTGAATCCTCATCTCCCATTCATTGTATGGATAAATCTAGAGTAGCTTTTCCCTCAAAATTGATTACTCCTTCTGGTTATAATTATTCAGCTTTCCAAGCCAATGGCTCATTTGCCATGACCTTTCAGCTCAGATTCTTCAGATGATGCATCCAAGCATCTCAGAGTATATCACTTGCAAAATTTCAATTTAAATTAACACTGTTTGAGAAGTAATGAGATCGTCAGTGTCTGTGGTTAAAATATCAACATGTGATCCAGTTGCACAGTATGAATATTTCTATTCGGCCATTTAAAACTTTTTTTAAAATTGTATATTTTAAACTAGTAAAACATAGAGGGAAATATCTTAGATATGAGCAGAGTAGACATGACCAGGTGTAGGTAGCGGTGTCCCTTCCTGTGCTGAAGTTTTAAAATTTATGATATTTCTATTTTGTTCGATTCAGCTCATGACCAATGTTCCTACTAAGATGCACAAATTAATCGCCAAGAAGCAGTTTCTTTAACAGATTGGACTGTGCTAAAGAAAGTTTTGTTACAATCCCCACAGAGACTGGTGACATTGTAAAATGATTTCAATTCTGAGTGACTGACTCAAGGGATCACACAAGGTTCCACGCTTTGAGACTTTCACAGTCGAAAATCAGCATTGACTAAAAATTACTTAGTGGGCAACTGTTAGAATCCCAATGGAGGTGTCAGGATCAGGACCATGACCTCCCCAGAATATGAACTTCCTCTTTAAGGGGACGGGACTTCCCCTTTAAGTGGCCAGGGCTCCCCTGAACAATGAGAGCCCCAACTAGATAACAACCCCAGCCTGATAGCAGGTCCGGGAAGGAGACCCTTCGGGGAGTACGTGAGTATTCGGAATTGTATTGTAATAAACCTTGTTCGGTAATTTCTACTCTTGTCTATGCAATCCTAACATGACTGGGAACCCGGTTATACATTATACAGTGCACTTCAAAGAATTGTAGTCTTTGCAGGAACCAGTTCAAAGTTCCTAGCTTCCTACGGACTTGTTTTTCCTCAATTCACTGAGTCATAAATTCCATATTTGTTGAAAGTCGTTTCTCTCAGTCTTCTGAGAATTCACAAACCGACTTCCTGTATCAAGACCTGGGCTGGTTTAGAACAGTGGGCTAAACAGCTGGCTTGCAATGTAGAACAAGATCAGCAGCGCGGGTTCAATTCCCGTGCCAGCCTCCCTGAACAGGCGCCAGAATGTGGCGACCAGGGGCTTTTCACAGTAACTTCATTGAAGCCTACTTGTGACAATAAGTGATTATTATTATTATTATTATTAAGACGATATTGGCATCTTCTTGGGTGAATCTTCCAATCCCCTAACATTTACTCAGCTCTTGTCTCTTCAATCAGAGAACAAGATCCAGGGGGGCAATTCTTGAGAGGCACTGCGAGGGGGTAGTGGTCAGGTGGGCCCTTTTGGGAGCTCCACTGGGATGTGTTCCACTTGTGCACATGTGGGGGTTTCTTTTTTGTATATTGGAGATCGGGTGCTCTTTAAGATTTTGGTATTTTCCCGCCCCACCCGGTCAGCGTGATGGTATAAGTCATGCCTCCAGACTTTTCTTCCCCCAATAGGTTTAAACTATGGCAGGAAAAGCCAGCAGTGCAGCTGGTGAGTTGCGCACCGCTTTTCCTGCCTGAACCAACACTTTGGGAAAGAAAGGAAAATTCCGCAGAGTTTGTCTGTACAGAGAAAACCCATTTGCGTTCTTTCTTTCTGTCCTGGTTTCAATTTCAGTAGGACTTGATCTGATCTCCATGGCTACACGGCCACATCCGTAGGCAGAACTAAGAGATGGACATATGCACCTCTCCAGTACCATGAATTAAAATAGACAGTTTAAAACATAACCACCTTACAATGTCTAGCAGTTATAACAATGTGCACCACTGCACTTTGAGTCATTGGTAATAGCTCCAGATGTCAATGAGTTAAAATCACCTTCCTTTCATTGCATCCTAGACTTTCATCTAAGAAAGAACATTTTCATCTAATCTTAATAACTGTACCTTCTGACTTGGTTCTGCAATGAAAGGTGGCCAACCAAAGTTTTGGTAACGTCATGCCTTTTTATTTTTTTAATGAAATAAGAGCATAAGGATATGGATGACATCTTATATTCTGTCCATTTATACACCTGATGGAAAATGAACCTATTTTTGGTTTGCTACCTTGTCTTGTTCGATTACTTTCAGTCCATGTTTCATAAAGACAGAAAAATGCAAGTGCTGCTGAATATGATATTACAGTAGCTAATGTGAACAGCAAGTTTCTATTTCACAAATCATGGGTCACAATATAATTTAACAAGATTTTGGGCAGTATGTTGGACACTTCTGGCCGATATTTCATCTGGATGCCGAGATGCGAATGGCCAAACTTGTTTTTTCTGATTTTTCTTCCCACATTCCTTCCCGAATTATTAAACACAGGAATGCCTGGGGAAAGGGACGGGAGCACAGGGGAGGAGGGAACACCCGATCAAAGGCACTCTGAGAGGTTGAGGGCCTAAGCATCAGGAAGGGAGGCCCAATGCTGACCTTTTACCCTCTCCCACGACCTCCACCCTGTGGAACGCCACTCCTCCCCTCCCTCTTCTAAACATTACATACCTGTAGCCTGGATTTTTCTGCAATCCTGGGAGTCTGGTGCTGTACTTCTGGCAGCAGTAATGGCCTTCCCAGTGGTGCTGCTAGCAAGAACTGCCAGCCTCTGATTGGCCAGCAGCTCTTTATAGGTGAGATGCCCTCCCCACCCCCCAGGGTCTTGATTCCAGTGCCAGTTGCTGGGCACATCATTGTCTGTTTGGCTTGTGGTTTGGCGGGCCTTCCCAAAAATAGGCAGCGTGGGCATCTTGCCAGAACCCTTTAAGCCTCAACAAGATTCCACCCGCAGTGTGCAAAACATGCACCTGGCTCCACTGAAGTTAGTTCCCCCATTTTAAATGTTAATGATCAGATTTTCTCCCACAAACCATTTTTTACCTGGTGGTGCAGGGTTTTCAAAGCCCATTAAAAGCGCACCAGGTTTGAGAGTTAGTGAAGAAAATGGAAAGCCTGCTGAGGAGTCGGCGACATTCCAAAAGGTAAGTGTAAAGTGCCCTGTCACCTTTACTGTCATCTTTGTTGCTGTCATTTAACCGTCTCTGTCTAATAAATAAAGATATTGATACTTGAAAAACAATCTAACCACCTTTTTCCTCACATTAATTGACAAGCACTCTGCTTCAAAACTGACGAGCACCTGCTGCTGGTTTTTTTTGAGAGAGTTGTCAATTGTTTAGACAGCTGGGGTCATTATTAATGCTTGACTGAGTTTCAAGTGCTCATGGGTTTCAGCACAATAGGTGTTCCATTCATCTAAGAATGAGTGACAATTTTAAAAATATGTAATAACAGATACTCACTTTGATGTATTTCCTGGTTTCTTGACACAAGTTAAAAAGACGACAAGTGTGGTCATTTTTTTTCAATTGACAGAATGCATCTTTTCTGTGTAAATAATATGGAAATTTTTATTAAATGGTGAGTGCAATGATATGTATATGTGTAGGTAACTAAAGGGTTAATTATAACATCTAGCTGTAACATCTAGCTGTAACACTACCACTTGAGGGCATTACAAAATCCAGTATAATTGGCAGCTCCTGAAGGATCTTGGTCTCTTTCTACCCAGGAGTGTTTAATAAGCAGTTGTGTATTCAGATAGCTCTCAGTATAGTTAGTATTTATAGTTGTGAATCAGTTAATTCCATCATATTTAATTACTTGATTTAGAGAGATTGTTCTGTAGAGTGTTGAACTCCGATATAATCAATCGTTACTTTAATAAATTAGTTTGCTTAAGTTGAAGACTCGTGGTTTCTTCAGGATCACACCATCAGACCATCTGCATCAACAGCAACTAGTAACGATACATATTACTAGACTCAGGAATATAACAGTGAGAAGTTTATTTTCTTCCCAAATAATGTCATATATTTTCTGCAGACATTGAGAGATAAAACGTTATCTCGCAAGACGTTGCGATGTAAATTCTGCCCATCATGGGCAGGTGCAATTTTTGGCAAATCTGTATATTGGAGCAAGACAGCTAATCTCACTGTAACATGCAGTATCCTGAGGCACCCGAGGTATTGGGATCTATGCCCTTTGCCTCAAAGACCTTGGGTGCCATTCACTACTGGTCTCCACAAATGGGGACCAGACAGAAAGGCACTCTGGGGGCCTCCCAAGGGGATCGGAAGCCCCCAGGTGCTTTCCCTTTGGGCAGGGTGGCTTCCTGCCACTGTTGGTGCCACATGGGCCCCTGACACTGCCAGCCCGGCATGATGTCCAGATTTCTTGCCACAGTGAGGAATTCCGGCGAGTAAAGCACTTAAGTGCAGAAGTGGGGCTATGTGCAGCTTCAACTGCTTGTTCCCTGCTGAGGCCCCCTATCTAACCCGAGTGATGTTCGATTGTGTGGTTCTTGGTGCTGCAAGCACTGGGAAATATGCAGCTAAACCCGCTTGTGATGGGACTTTGTACCCATTTAGTTAAATCGCACCTTAAGTGTGGATTAATAAAAATCAGGGGTGGCCCTTACCGGCGCCAAGAGCAGCGTGGAGGGGTTGGTGGCGTGCGAACTGGTGCCGAAGGGCCGCCACCAGCTGGCAGGGGTTGGCACATGCGCAGGACTGCCAGCATGTTCTGGGGCATGCGCAAAACCACTGCCGTGTTTCCTGCGCATGAGCAGGGGGTTTCTTCTCCTTGCCGGCCGTGGCGAAGCCTTACAGAGGCCGGCGCGGACGGAAAGAGTGCCCCCATGGCACAGGCCCACCCACAGATCTGTGGGCCCCAATTGCGGGCCAGGCCACCCAGGGCTGGATCCCCCCGCGTCCCCCAAGGACCACGCTAGATGGCCGACAAGCCAGGTCCCGCCGGGATGGACCATGTCCATTTTATGCCGGTGGGACTGGCCGAAAATGGGCGCTCACTCGGCCCATCGGGGCCTGGCGAATTGCAGAATCCCGCCCCTGGATCTCACCCAAAAGTTCGGCGGGAAACACCCGCTAAATGTGAGTAAAGTGACAATTGGGATGCCATCCAATGGCTGCGCTGCACCCGCAAAGCAGCTTGCCTGGCGCAGCTTGGCTGATGAAAGCCGGGAGACCCGCATTCCCAGGATCTACCCGGCTCGCAACGCCTTGGGTGATCCAACACGTTCTTGCGGGACATTACAATATAAATCCTGCCCATTGTGGGCGGAATCACTATTTGGCAAATCTGCATATTAGAGCAAGACAGCTAGCCTCACTCTAATGTGCAGATGACTGAGGTACCTGAGGCTTTGGGATTCATCCCCTTTGCCTTGGAGACTTTGGGTGAGTGCTGTTCAGCACTGGTCTCCACAGCCAGGGACCAGATGGAACAGCACTTGTGAGCATCTCCCAGAGGTTTGGAGGCCCCAGCTGCATGTTTTATGGCAAGGGTGGTGCTCTGGTACTACCTGGACACCCTGGCAGTGCCAGCCTAGCACCTTAGTAGTGCCACATGGGTACCAGTCTGGCATTTTCTGTCTGTGTGTAATTGGGCCAGGGGTTCCCTGAGTGGGTGTTTGGGGAGATGCAGGGGGGCTAGGGAGTAAGTTGCCTTGTACAGCCATGTTTTTCTCAAGAGCTGCAAGTGCCAGGAAACACGCAGCTAAACACGCTCACTATAGGACTTTGTTCCCAATTAGTTGAATCTCGCTAATGGTCATTTTTTGGGTGAATTGTGCCCGAAATATAGGAAATATGGAATCACTGAGTGACAGAAAATTTTTGAAAAAGTGTTGACATTAATTAAGATTAAGTGGCACTTCAGCTGAGTACCTTTACCTTTTAAAGCATGATGCAAGAAGGGTCAATAGCTATTCTTATTTCGAGATTTTCTTGTGTATATTTTCTCAGCTTAACTAGGGCTGAAGGTCTGGAACAAAGAACCAGCTGGCTAAATTTAATGTTTGATTTATCATGAGTTATTCATTTTTCTGTGCAGTTAAAGATAAAGAAGATGCTCGTGCGGATCCAGAGGCCCAACCAATGAAAGAAGAAACATTTGGAGAATATGGGTAAGCATTTTTAGTTATTAAGCTGATTGGAACTAATTCTTATCCACTCAAGCTCCATTTGTTTTTTATTTTGCTTCAGAAATGCTGTACTTTGTTAATTTAAATTCAGCCTTGCAGGCATTGTTGCTGTAATCTTTGACATTAATTACTGCATTCGTATTGTTAATTTTATTTCTATTGTTTGTAAATCAAATGCCTAGATTATATAAATGATGCTATATGCCATGATACTGGTAAATTTTATTTTGGTGAATTTGGTAAATTAATAATCTTGAGAGAGTAGCTGAATCATTTGAATAGTTTGCATTTTACTTTGGGAACGGTAACCTCTTACACATGAGTGCAATAATAAATTACGACATAAGGCATGTCCTTTCTGGCTCTCCGCAAGGGTAACTTCATCATTCCTGCTCCCTTGCCCTTCCTAGTAGCCCTGAAAATGCTTTCCCTTCAGATAATTATCCAATTCCGTCATGAAAACCATGATTGAATGTGCCAACACCATCCTCTCAGGCAGTGCATTCAGGATCCTAACAACTTACTGCATCGAACAATTTTTCCTCATGCTGCCCATGGATGTTTTTTGCCATACATCCTACATTAGTGTCCTCTCGTTGTCAACTCTTCCACCAACGAGAACTATCCACACAGTCCACACAGTCCAGAGCCCACATGATTTTGAACACCTCGATTAAATCTCCTCTCAACCTTCTCTTTACTTCAGAGAAAAGCAGTTTCTCAACTCTATCCATGTACCTGAAGTCCCTCACCCCTGAATAGTTCTTGCAAATATTTACTGATCCCATTCAAAAGCCTTCCTAAAGTGTGGTGTGCAGAATTAGACAATACTGCACTCAAAGCCAAACCAACGCTTCAGAAAGATTCCGTAATTTTTTTTCATTTGTATTCTGTGCCTCTATATCACTCATGATTCCCTTGTACCTTATTAACTGCATTGTCAATTTGACCTGCCATCTTTGAAGATTTCTGCACATGCACCCACCAGGTCCCTCTGCTCCTGCAACCTTAATAGAATGGCAGTCTTTCTTTTATATTGCCTCTCCTACCACAATGGATCACTTCAAACTTTTCTGCATTAAATGTCTTCTGCTATGAGTCCACCCATTCTGCCACCTTGTGTATGTTTTCATGATCAATATTCACAATACATGCAATTTTGTGTCGTCAACAAATTTTGAAATTTTGCCCTGCAGATCCAAGTTTAGATGTTCGAACTTTAAAATAAATTTAGAGTTCCCAATTTTTTTTTCCAATTAAGGGGCAATTTAGCATGGCCAATCCACCTTTGGGTTGTGGGGTGAAACCCACGCAGACATGGGGAGAATGTGCAAACTCCACACGGATAGTGACTGATGCGCTAACAATTGCACACAAAGACACGAACCGGTACAAGAGAGGCTTTATTACCATGAGATGTTATTCCTTCGACTGCAGCTGTAGATTGGCAGCTCAGGAGAACTCATGAATATTTATACTGCTCCCTGTGGGCGGAGCTAGCCAGGAGGGGCTTACCGGCAAACCTGTAATAGCAGGTACTGCTGTACATCCCCTAATACAGGCACACACATATATATACAGTGGTGGATCACCACAGTGACCCAGGACGGGATTCGAACCCAGTGCTAAGCAGTGCGCCAATATGCTGCCCTTAGATCATTGATATCAAGAAACAGAAATGGCCCTGCGTTCTCCAGTGTATCACTTCGTCCAGCCTGACAAACCATCATTCACCACAGTTCCCAGTCACTCTGCGAGCATCATACTGCCACTGTTCCTTTTATTCCATGAGTGAAGTAACATAGTGAATAGACTAAATTTTTACAGTCAGTGGTGAAGGATTGGCACAAACTGATATTTGGGGTGGGGGGGGGGGGGGGGGTGGATATCTTCAACATTAATTATCTTCTGAGGGAATTGGACTCCATTCTTATAAAATTAATTTTTCAGGTCTAAATTGTTTGTTCGTTAGGCAGTAACTATCTTATGTTAAAAACTCACTTATCCCTAAATGCTACAGCCCTAACTTTGTCTGCTGTTTTTAGTTGGGAGCAGCTGGGCAAGAACCCTAAAGTCGTACCGTTGTTTTGATTTCACTGTCAAGTCTCTTGGTGAGAACTGCAACATTGCACCCTGTGAGAAGTGGGATATCTCTGACAGTAACATTTTGGAGTTGTGTGTTTAACAGCGCATGTCTGTGTGTCAAAGTTTGCTGTGCAATTTATCTCACGATAATACTGAATACTATTTGCTTTAATCATTTTTCTTATCTCAAAATCCAACTCAAGTGAGCTTTCACTAAGCTGAAATTGAACAAATATTTTTTCCTTTAAAACCTTGCTTTAAAACTGTAACTCAATGACATTTTTAAAAATTTCCATGAGGTGTAAGTGTCACTGGCAAGGTCAGCATTTATTTCTCATCCTTAATTGCCCTTGAGAAGGTGGAGGTGAGCTGCCTTCTTGAGCTACTGCAGTCCATTTGGAGTTGGTGCCCCACCGTGCAGTTAGGGATGGAGTTCCAGGATTTTGACCCAGTTGTACTGAAGGAACGGCTATATATTTTCAAATCAGGATGATGTGCGACTTGCAGGGGATCTTGCAAGTGGTAGATTCCCATGTGCCTGCTGCCCTTGTCCTTCTAAGTGGTAGAGAGATCATGGGCGGAATTCTCCCCTACCCGGCGGGGTGGGGGGTCCCAGCGTAATGGAGTGGCGCCAACCATTCCAGCATCGGGCCTCCCAAAAGGTGCAGAACTCTCGCAGCTTTAGGGGCTAGGCCCGCACAGGAGTGGCTGCCGCTCCGCCGACTGGCGGCAACGGCCTTTGGCGCCACGCCGATCGGCGTCTGGGCTGGTCGAAAGGCCTTAGCCGGTCGGCATGAGTCCGCGCATGCGCCGGTGCGTCAGGGGCAGCTAACATCACCACCGGCGCATGCGTGGTGGAGGGGGTCTCTTCCTCCTCCGCCATGGTGGAGGCTATGGCGGAGGCCATGGCGGCGGTGGAACAAAAAGAGCGCCCCCACGGCACAGGCCCGCCAGCCGATCGGTGGGCCCCGATCGCGGGCCAGGCCACCGTGGGGGCACCCCCCGTGGCCAGATTGCCCGTGCCCCCCCCCCCCCCCCCAGGACCCCGGAGCCCACTCGTGTCACCTGCTCCTGCCGGCACTGAGATGGTTTAAACCACGTCGGCGGGAGAGGCCTGAAAGTGGCGGGACTTCGGCCCATCGGGGGCCGAAGAATCACCGCGGGGGGCCCGCCGACCAGCGGGGCGCGATTCCCGCCCCTGCCGATTCCCAGGTGGCGGAGAATTCTGGCCACGGCGGGGGCGGGATTTACGCCGGCCCCGGGCGATTCCCCGACCCTGCAGGGGGTCGGAAAATTCTGCCCCCTGTCTGGAAGATGTTGTTAATGGAGGATTGCTGAATTACTGCAGTACATCTTGTAAATGGTGCGTCCTGCTGCCACTGTGCACTGGTGGTGAAGGGAGTGAATGTTTAAGGTGATAGGTGGGGTGTGAATTGAGTGGTCTGTTTGGTCTTCGATGTCAACCCCTCTTGAGTGTTATTGATGTCTTACTTCTTTGGGCAAGTGGAACACATTCACCACATATCTGACGTGTGCCCTATGGATGGCGGGCAAGAGGTCATGAGGTGAGTTTATCACCTCAAAATTCTGAACATCTAACCAGCTCCTGTAGCCACAGTGTTTATATGGCTGGTCTAGTTCAGTTTATGGTCGATGATGATGTCATTGACGTCAAGAGGAGATGCATGAATTCTCTTTTATTGGAGATGGCCATTGCAGTCTTGACACCCCCGCCTCCTGGAAACTGTCCCTGGGGTGGAATGAATGCAGCGCCCAGCACACAAGTCCTGCAACTTCTAGCACCTATTCACCTGTGCGCCTCACCCCGACGTAGGCTAAAAATCTAAACCATGGTCATTGCAGTTCATTGATAATCAGTCCGTAATTCATCCATCTGCTTTGGAAAACATTATATTTTCTGGGTTTTTTTTCTATTTTGTCCAAGATTAGTGAATTATGAATGGTAAAAGTCTGTATTTAGTTGAGAGAACCTGAGCAGGTGAATTTTATTTTCAGGAAAACTTTAGTATTTTCTGCCAAATAGGTTTCACACTTGCTCTTCATATATTTATACAATTGGTCCCAAATTCATCTTGGTGCAATGCTTTTTGAATTGCTATTACAATTTTCATTCAGCTCTTAATTATTTCTTAATACTGCGACAGTGTTATATTACTAACTCTTAGTTCAACCCCGAAGCTTCAAGAATAAATGAGCGAGGGACTTTTAATTTTCTTTTGGATAATTAATTTCAACAGAATCATCAGGATTTATGCATACATTTTTAATCACCAAATTAGCTGGCGAGCACTTCAGATTACCTGCACGACATTTTAATAATTTCAATAATCAGCAGATTTGAAAATGAAATAATTTGATAGAAGATACGATGGCAGGACTGTTGAACAGGAAGAGAGATGAGGAGATCAGGTGGGATTCTCCCGAATCGGTGCAATGGCCCGACGCCGGCGTAAAAAACGGCGCGAACAACTCCGGCGTCGGGCCAACCAGAAGTTGCGGAATTCTCCGCACGTCCGGGGGCTAAGCCGGCGCCGGAGGGGTTGGCCGAAGGGACTGCGTGAGTTAGCGCATGTGCAGAACCGCTGGCGTGGTTCAGCGCATGTGCAGACCGGCCAGCGTATTCTGGCACATGCGCAGGGGTGTGTCTTCTCCACGCCGGCCATGGCGGAGCCCTACAGGGGCCGGCGCGGAAGGAAGAAGTGTCTCCACGGCACAGGCCCGCCTGCAGATCAGTGGGCCCCGATTGCGGGCCAGGCCACCATGGAGGCCAGCCCCGGGGTCGGAACCCCCCCCGCGTCCCCCTGAGGACCGCACCAGCCAACCTACCTGCCAGGTCCCGTTGTGTGGGCCCATGTCCAATCCACGCCGACGGGACTGGCCAGAAACCGACGGCCGCTCGGCCTATCGGGGCCCAGAGAATTGATGGGGGGGGGGGCATGGACACGTGTGGTGTGATCCCTGCCCCTGCCCGAAAACCGGCGCAGGAGAATACGGCAGCTGGCGTCGGAGTGGCGGGGCAGGATTCACGCTGCCGGGTCGAAGAATCCCGCCCGACAAAATGTTTTGCTCCCCCTCTACTTTCCATTGTAAGTCTGAGCTGAGTACTGTGTTGACTGTTTTTGCCAACCATACATTCGATCAGCTTAGATTTTAACGTTGTAGAGTTAGAATATCATCCTCCTTGTGGTATTTTTATAGTCTCCTAAATTTGCATTTGCGCAACCTATAAAGTAATGCAATGAGAACAGAAGTCCCCATCGTTCCCATTTTCTGTCATGATATTTGGATGCTCGGTTTTTTGCACATCATATTTCTTATCCTTTCATGGTACATTGGTGTTGCTGGCAAGGCCGGCATTTATTGCGCATCCCTAATTGCCCTTTAATTGAGTGTGATGCAATGTCATCTCATGATGGCAGTCATGGGCCACCAACATTGCCGTGGCTCTTGGGTTACATATCGGCCAGACCGGGTAAGGGTGGGAATTAGTTTTTACTGCATTCGATGTTAGTTGCCATGATCACCATTACTGAGACTAGTTTTCTATTCCAGATATATTAATTGAATTTAAATGCAGCTGCAGTGGTGGGATTTGAATGATATTCTCAGAGCATTAGCCTTAACATCTGGGTTACCAGCCCACTGACATCACCACTACACCACCATTTGCTTTATGTCAGTTTTTAATATTAGACTACACAATATACAATAAACAAGACAAATTACCAACACCTCAATTAGTTCAACTAACAAATGAATTCCAATTGTGATTAGTGATTTTGTTTTTCGATGGTCGACCACTACCCCAGCCTTTCATTGTAGTCTGGAGCTGTGCCTGCAGAAATAAATTAAATTGCTTACTATGAGTTACAACTTTAATATTTGTAGATCTTGTAATTGGTGTCGATCTTGTAATTGGTGTTATCTTCATGATGGCATCGCAGTTATGGTGCAGAAGAAAAGGAAAATCAATAGAACACATCTAGCGATATTGATTCAAACATTAACTACTGAACAATTGTGACTTGATTAATACAGGAAGAAAATGTGTTATCACTCAATCAAAGGCATATGGTAGAAGTTGCTGTGAAAATAAAGAGATTGAGGTGGAAATTGATATACACCGTACTGGATTTGCGCATGCAAAATCAAGAGTAGGGAAACTAATTTTGAAGTCTGTATCCGAATTGGCAGGAGGCAAATTCTGAATGCCCAAGTAGCTGTTTATAACAAGTATTCAACTAATCAGGAACTGAAAACCTCTGAAGACAACAATGCCAATTTCGACAAAATCTAGCATTGCACGTTCCACTCCATTCTTGCAGCTCTGCAGCAACATAATCAGGGTTCCTTAAAGCGAAAGAAGCCTTTGGAAGTCTTTGAACCATTTGGAAGTCCAAACAATACAGTCATAAGACCAAAATCAGAGTCTACTATAGTAATGTAAAGTCAGTCCCGCTGTATGAATCTGAATGCTGGAGGGTAGTAAAGACAGACACGGGCAAGGTCAACAGATTTCATAACAGTTGCCTACGTAAGATCGGTAACATCTACTGGCAAAATAAAATTTCCAATGATGACCTGTACAACAAGATTGGCAGCCACAGCATTGTGCTTGAGATCAAGAAGCACCGGTTAAGATAGCCCAGATATGTGCGCACCATGTCCCAAGAGCGAATATGGAAGTTCGCTCTAAGATAGACACCAGCTGGGAAATGTAAATGAGGCTGGCCAACAACATGGCGCAGGATGTGGTAAACCAACTGGAAGAGATGGGGTGAGGTACAAGGTAGGGCCTGATGGAGGAACATTGTTGCAGCCTTATGTCCCACCCGCGACAAAAAAGATAACTAACCAATGGTGGCATAATCAGTGGTGCCTTAAAGGGAAATGCTGGAGTCTGGTGAAGATGGGACAAGTTTTTGTTTGTCTTACTTATCTGAATGTGGAACCACAAGGAGCACTCCCAGCTCGTGTTCACTCCTTTCCCATTCACCAGGCACTGCTCATCAGGACCTATGTAAGTGTTGTTTCTAGTGTCTCAGCTGGTCCAATTTAGTGGCTTCCAAACAACCGATCGGCACCATATTTGTTAAATGTAGGGAAGATTTCAAAGATTGAAATTGTTCAGCTTATAGTCAGCCACAATGAAACGCTTGTGCTTACAGGATTACTTTATCCCAACACTTTGCTATCTGAGCCTTCACTGCAGCATGGAAGCAATCTTTGCAGCAGAAGGCTGGACCTCAAATAAGAAACAGTGGAAGGGATGTTTACAGAATCCTTGCAGTGAGAAAGGAGGACATTCAGCTCATTGCGTCTGCACCGACTCTCCAAAAGAACACTATCTTGGCCTACTCCCCACCCTATCCCCGTAAACCCATAACCTCAGTTAACCTGCACATCTTTGGACACGATGGAGCAATTTATCATGGCCAATTCACCTAACCTGCACATTTTGGACTGTGGGAGGAAACCAGAGTACCCGGAGGAAATCCATACAGACAAAGGAAGGACGTGCAAATTCCACAGACAGTGACCCAAGGCTGGAATCAAACCTGGTCCCTGGCGCTCTGAGGTAGCAATGTTAGCCACTGTGCCACCATGCAACCCAATGCCAGCAATAGCACAAGCTGCCTTCTTGTGAACCACGTGTTGCCCAACAGGGCAGCGGGGGTGAACACAGAAATTCATTTGTGGGGATCTAAAATCAGCTCTTTCAATGTGACTGAGCACCAATGCATCGGGAGGCTCAGATTTTTACAGCAGATTGTTGCTGATATCTGGGGCCTCCTTCCCAGTGGAGCAGAGAGAAATAGACATTGTCAGTGACTCACAGTGTCGGTCACTCCAGCACCCATCCAATCCCTCAGCTCCTCAATCTACCCAACACCAGCCCTGCAAGAAGAGAAAACAGAGAGTTGGAGAGTGTCTCAGAGAGGGGAGAAGAGCATTTGTGAAGTTATTGTGAGGGTGATAGATGAGGGTGAGCATTTGCTGTGCAGAAAGGAATGTGAACAAGTGCCTGAAGGGAGAGGGGGTGATTGCAGCTGCCAAGTATTTTGTTCTGAGGTGTGCATTTCAGAAGACTGGGGAAGTCAGAGCATGGGGCTTGACACTTGAAAGTGTAATGTCACTCACTTTCCCGCCCTCTTGCAGTCCTTTTGATGTAATTTTGCTCGGCTGGAGGGACAACAACTCTACTGCTGAATTTGTTGGTTTGTGAGGCTGGTCTCTTCTTGGAAAACATCACCTAACTAAGCCCCTTGCAACTTCAAGTGAGTGAGTTGGCAGAAGAGAGGTGATAATGTTATGACTCAACAAGTTAAGTTGCAAGGATGTGTTACTTGTGACCAACCCTCTCCCTTGCTATTATGACTTTGAGACCCTCCCCACCCCCAACCCCAGCTCTGATGGTCACTAGAATCCCACTACCCTGGTCCCACAGTCAAAGTATCCCTTATTTTATTTGGTAAGATTTGGACAACCTGCTAAGATCCCAAGCAGAACTCCAGGTCAAAGAGAGATTGGGGTTAGCCTTTCCAAACATTTTCTTCATACCTGTGGTTGCTGCAGTCTCAGGAGTCCAAATGCATGTTGTTCATGTTCTGACCCATACCAGGGTTCTTTGAATTAGAAATCCTGCCATCAGCAGATTTTTTCTGTCATCCCAACCAGCCTCTTTGGTCAGAAAACCCAGCAGCTAATACTGTAGCTCAGTTAAAGAGCTATTGAATGTGTCTTAACATCAATGAATGGCCATTTATGTTCTTTAACAATTGGGAAAGAATTTCACTTCGAATTGTTTCCAGATTGTATGACTGTTGGTGTTGTTGTTTCAGTTCCTGCACCTAGTAGTGCACAAGACGGACTTTCATATGTTCCCATAGCATTTATCTTCCTGGAGCAGGTCACTAGCCTGTCGCCAAAGGCTTATAGCTTGAGGGGTACTACTCTGCTGATCAGGTTTCTCTCCTGCTCTTACTGCCTGCCAATGGTGTGTTTGGAAGGATTTTGTCGGTTGCTACACAATCTGTTTGGCCATGTTACAAATACACCTTCCTTGGCCATCAATTCCTGGGGTACGATTTGAACCTGGAGTTTCTACCCACTGCGCACACGACCTATCATAGGACTGAGACTGAGTTTAAATCAAATTTATCGCCAAGCTCTATTTCCAATTTAACTGGCTGAACCCTGCACCATATTAATTACATGGCAAAGCAGGTTAGATTCATTACTTGATTTGGGGCTCTGGTTAAATGTTCACTGTAATAGCTTGGCCTCTTTAAAGGGCGATCCTTTGCAGACTATGTGACCCACCCACAGATTATGGGAACAGAGCCTTTGAACAGGGCCTATTGGTTACCAGGGTGCAGACCCGGGTAGAGAGGGATCAACAGAGTAAGCCTGGGAATCACTGGGACTAGTCCTGTGTTGGAGTTGTGCTGATCTGCATATATTGGGCACGTTAGCCACAAAACACAAGGCTATCAAATGTCACTCGGGTTAGATAGGGGGTCCTAGTGGGGAACATGTGGCCAAGGCCGCACATAGCCCCGTTTTCTGCACTGAGGAGTTCTACTCGTCGGAACATCAGAGCACAGTGAAAGATTATGAAAGGTCGGGACGCCATTTTTAAATAGCATCCCAATCTCTAGAGCCCCAGGCACAACCGCCAACTCCCCAACCCCAACTCACTATGAGGGGGTCCCGGCTCCCCCAAAAACCCTCAATACCCATGCAGGCCACACCCGGCCTGATCACAGTTGTGCAAAAAACGCCAGCTTGCCATCTTGGCAATGCCAACCCGGTACCCTGTCACTGCCCCTTCCAGGTGGCAGTGCCAAGCTGGCACCCTGTTGGACTTCAGCCTGGTGGTGATTCCAAATAAACCTGTTCAACTTTAACGGGGGTGTTGTAAGACTTCTTACTGTGCCCACCACAATCCAATGCCAGCATCGCCACATCATGAGAAAAGGAAGAGTGGACCGTCAGTCACAGGATTTTGAAACTTTTTATCATTGTGGCACAGAACTTCCCCAAGACAGATGCAAATGTAAAGAATTTGTTTGCTTCAGATGCAATACAAAAGGCCACATACAAACCAGATGCGAAGTCAGATCGACTACACCTAGTTCCCCCCATAAAAACATTGGCAACTCCACTGAATAAGTTTGTGGAAGACCCAGAAGAGAAGTTGATGTTTATAAGCTCAAAATGCTGAAGTTAAGCAAGATATCCCCCATCAAACTTGTCCTTATTGTTGACAGCCATCCATTCAATATGGAGGTTGATACAGGCACTGCTGCCACAGTGGTATGAGAGCAGACATATAAGCATCGACAGGGAGGGCTGCAAGCCTTGAGTCTCAGCAGTACTACGGCCAGTTTAGCTACCTATACTGGGGGTAATGAAGATAGTGGGCACAACGTGAACACCAGTATCATACCAGCACTAGTCTGCCCAGCTGCCCTTAATTTTAGTAAAAGGATAGAGACCGACCCTCATGGGGCGAGGATGGAAAAAAAATCAGGCTAAATTGGCTGGAGATAATCATCATCACAGACAGGGTTTTCCAGGAACTTCTATATAAATGCCAAGAAGTTTTTCAAAGAGAGATGGGATACATAAAAGGGATGAAGGCCAAAATCTGAACAGAGCCTGAGGCTACACCAACATTTTTTAGAGCCCCACCAGTGCCCTGTGCTCTGCATGAAAAATTTAAAGTGGAGCTTTAATGTCTGGAAAACCTGGGGATAATTATGTTGGTACAGTGTTAAAGCCAGCAGCTGGAGGTGCAGACCCACCATGCAGTCTCCAGACAGGGATCATGTGACAAGGCACTCAGATATAATTGCGGGCACATCCGGTGATAAGGGGATGGTTATAAGACGTACAAGTGGGCAGTCGTGCGGAGGTGTAGTTCCAGAGGAGTACAAAGAAACTCCATGGTAACTTGCCCTGTAACAGATCGTTATCTTGCTACGTATGATTCAATAAAGATCCTGGTTTGGACAAGTCACAAGTGGATTGATAGATTCTTTGCCTGACATCAAACACCAAACACAACATGGTAGCAGAGTGCTGAAGATTTGAAGATGACGACGGCAGCGGCACTCGGCATCTCAACAGATCAATCATATATTAGAGAACAAGGCCATGATGACCTAACACCTGGATCATCATGACCAGAGAGTGTCAGCATAGTTATTTCAAGTGCAGAGGATCCATTGCGCAATGCTCCAGTGAGCCAAGAAGGGACGGCACCCATTGCCGTGGATTTAACCTCCATCCAGGCACCAGAAACTGAGGCGCTTCAACATCCTGTCGAGGCCGCAGAAGTGGGCATGGCCACACAACCCAGTGATGACGCGTCGTTGCATCAGGATCCACCTGAGACTCTGCAGATCTCTGAGCACAGAGTGCAGACCAGCACCGAATCAGAGGCTGCCAACCCTCAACATAACATAAAAGAATTAGCAAACCAAATGTCAAAACAAGGAGCAGGAGCTAGCTCATCCCAAAGACAAAAGTAAAAAAGGTGAGATCGTGACTGATAAACCAGAGACAAAAGAAACAGCAAACGCACGAGAAGCAGCAACCAAAGTTATGGTAAGAAGCGCAGAAGAAGAGGCTGGTGATGCGCGTGTGGCAATTACGGATGCAGGCCTTCCAAAGGCACAGAGCTGAGAGGAGAAGAAGCAAGACGCCAGTACACAAAACAGTCTTCATGTGGGCAGTAGAGGCAGGCACAATGACTTCTCGAAAGAGATGGACACTGACCTGGCATATCATGTTTATGGACACCCTAGTTAAACCCATTCACATTGTCAAAACATATAACAAATGAGTAAAGTAAAAAAAAAAGTATTAATGATTGTGAACAAACATTAATGTTTTCTGAGGCAGGGGGATGTAGGGGCAGCACAGTAGCACCATTGCTACTGTTATGTTGAGGACTCTGGTTCTTTACTCATCAGAGTTTAGAAGGATGAGGGTTGATCTTATTGAAACTTACAGGATACTGAGAGACCTGGATAGAGTAGACGTGGAGAGGATGTTTCCACTAGTAGGAACAACAAAAACCCCAGGGCACAGCCTCAGACTGAAGGAACCATCCTTTAAAACTAAGATGAGGGGGCATTTCTTCAGCAAGAGAGTGGTGAATCTGTGGAACTCTTTGTCACAGAAGGCTGTGGAGGCCAAATCACTGAGTGTCTTCAAAACAGAGATAGATAGGTTCTCGATTATCAAGGGGATCAGGGGTTATGGGGAGAAGGCTGGAGAATGGGGATGAGAAACATATCAGCCATGATTGAACACCGGGGCAGACTTGATGGGCCGAATGATCTAATTCTTGCTCCTGTATCTTATGGTCTTAAAATACTTACTAAGTTGCTCAAGTGATTTCAGGTGCAACATTTTTAGTTATCTTGATTCCAATGTGTTGAGTATTTAATATCTAATAGTAGCACACCAGTCAGTTGTAGTTCAGCAAGCAGTAAAAGCTTAATGCACTTAGATTTATTTTAAGGAGAGGGACTCATAATATGCCACTGGTCAACCCTTCTTTCACAGCACTGTAGTGACTATTTGATAGTTGCATCATAGATTTGCACTTGAGCTGACCAGGAATTGAATTGGACATTTAAAAAACTTGGATGTAAAACTTTCTATTTTTGGCAGTGGTGCACCTGATTTTCCTTGCTATTTGCCCGAAGGTAAAATAAAAACAACAAGCACTGATGTCAACCAGAGCATTCATCTTCAACTTTAATGTTATCGCTGTAATTTCCAAAGTTGTCTGTCACTCACCTTTGGTTAGTTCAATTATAATGCGTTAGCTAGTGACTGGGCTACCCAATGGCATTTGCTAATTATGCAATCCATCCTTTTAGGAAAATTCAGCAGGAAAATTGTGAGACACCACTTACAATCGATCATGAAGTAGCATTGACCATCTCGGAAATACCATCCTTCAGATTAGACATAAAATCAATGCTCTTCCTGCATTTTTCACAAGTTCAGGTAGAGATTCAAGATCTCTGGATTCGATTCAAAAAGAGCAAAGAGTTCTCTTGGCATCCTGGCCAACATTGCTTGCTCAGCCAAAGCTACCAAAACAGATTTTGCCTGTCATTCATCTCTTTGTTGTTTGTGAAATGTTGCTGTGGCACAATTCATTCCTGATATATGAAACACTTTGAGACCTGTGTGAGAGTCTTGATCAGAAATTGAAAATATCAAAGTCTTTTTAAATCGAGGCTCTGCCTGCTTTACATTTAGACAATACACATAATACATTGAAGACAAAATGAGGACTTAGTAAATTACACATAAATTTCCCACTTATGAAATTCGTATTATGCTGGCAGTGTATTTATCAGATAAATATGTTGAGCAACAGTTAACTCTACTCTCAAGATATCCCTATAACAGGATCAAATGGAGAGGAAATGTTTTCCTTGTTGTTGCGGTAAGTTACAAGGAGAATCTCAAAAATATTTGCAAAAAGATAAGCAAAAATATTATACAACTGTTCGATTTAAAAAAAAACGTAATTTAGTTTCTGGAGCAAGTCGTAAACCAGTGAACTATTTTCCTTACACAGCAAAAAGTTTTATCTTAATGCATTATATGCTTTGATTTTATGCTAACTGCAATTGGCACAGATCCTTGGAAAGGTAAGGCAATACCAATGTTTATGTCCTGTTGTGCTGTGCTTTTTTTTTCATATTTATATTGATAATTTCATTTTGTTCATCATACATTAATTTTGTGTGCCGTGAGTTCTTGAAGCAATTGCCACATTTCCCTCTGTATAATGCCTCCATTTTTGCGGTAATAATTCAATTTAATTCACTATCTGAATGCTCAGTTCAAACATGATGCAACATGTTTTCGTGCCACAGCTTAATAAGTTTGAAATCTATTTTGAATGTTCAAATATACAGCAAGTGATCAATAATTAAAAGGCTGTGCTTGCTGATGCTACGACTGCAGACGGCACACTCTCCACACATGCTGTGTCAGTGCCTTGAGGTCACTGACAGTGACATTCCAGTAAGAAGTCTTACAACACCAGGTTAAAGTCCAACAGGTTTGTTTCAAACACGAGCTTTCGGAGCACTGCAGTGCTCCGAAAGCTCGTGTTTGAAACAAACCTGTTGGACTTTGACATGGTGTTGTAAGACTTCTTACTGTGCTCACCCCAGTCCAATGCCGGCATCTCCACATCAGTGACATTCCAGGTAGTTGCCTACGGTAAAGGTGGTGAAGGTGAAAGAAAGACAGAAAAGAACACACAACACTGACCTGCCTCCTTGTAAAAGCTCTTACCATCTGTTTCCTGGTTTGCTCATATATTCTAATTTCTCCCTCATTTTTCTTAGTCATCCTTTGCTAGTGTGACTGATAGCGATGAGAGGGATAATGGTGAGAGGGATAGTGGTGAAAGGGGACATGGGCATACAAACACTTACTCAAATTGTTTCCACGTCTCACCCATTGCCTCACATCCCTCAGTCAGTACCTAATATGTTGCCTCCTCTCATGAAGACTGAGTCTGCCCTTGCATGGGTACAGGTTGCGCAGGCTTTGGCAGGGCCCTCCCAGCCTCCAAAATTTAGAGGTCAACAACCAAGAGCATCACTGCAGACGGTGCACTCTGCACTGCTGAAGCCTCAGAGATTGCACCACATTGGAGGGGTAGAAAAGCAAATGGAAAAGTGTTGTAATTGCACAATGATGTACACATAGGTGATTGAGAAAATATCCTGCAGTCAGACATTTTAGTTAAATTAATGTTATTTTTTGCACCACTTCCTTGCCCATTCTTGGTTGGTGGTTGGCATGTCACCTTATAACCAAAGAGAAAATACTGGAAAATCTCAGCAGGTCTGGCAGCATCTGTCGGGAGAGAAAAGAGTCATCTGGACTCGAAATGTTAACTCTTTCCTCTCCCTACAGATGCTGCTAGACCTGCCTAGACTTGCCTGGTTTCAGATTCAAGCATCCGCAGTAATTTGTTTTTATTTATGTCATCTTATAACTTGCCTATTGAATGCAGGCATGAATTAATGGGACCCATTAGTGGAGATGTACAAGGGGTGATAGATTATGGGCACGGTTGCTTTTTGTCAGTCAAATGTGAAAAAAGAGGTGGCAGGGAAAGCAACATGAGGTTCGAACATGGCTCCATTCATGTAACTAAATGCCACATACTGATTGATGTCACAACCTGCCTACTTCTGCTTATTTCCTGTGAATGCTCCCTTTGCACTCTAACACCCTCATCAATACAGTACCCAGCTTAACATGCACAAGATATGTACACAAGCACTGATAACCCATTTTAGACTCAGAATTGCACTTGTGCTGAGAAACTGGCTGCTATTGAGCCACATTTTGCAGCCAAAATGCCTGATTTTTCAAGGATAATCAAATGAAACTCGAGTCCAATAATAAAAGCAAAAATACTGTGGATGCTGGAATCAGAAACAAATACAAAAAATGCCAGAAAAACACAGCAGGTCTCTCTCCAGATGCCGCCAGACCTGTTGATTTTTTCCAGCATTTCCTGTTTCTTAAACTCTAATATGTTGGGATCTGAGTTTGCTATGTTTCACATAATTTCCATCTCTGCTGACAGCCCAGGTACCAACCCGTTCCCAACCATATTTAATCGAGCTTCTGGTAATTTTAGTCCAACCTCACTCACTGGTTCTTGCTTAGGTCTGCTTCCTATTCCCTCCTCTATTCTTCTAGCATTTTAACTTGTTTGAAATGGAAATACTTAACATTCAAAAAAAAATCAGACAAACTGAACAGACATGCTAAGAAATGGCAAATGGATTTTAATGTAGGCAAATATTAGGTTGGACACATTGGATAAGAAAACATGAAACCTTAATATTAGTCCATGAACAAAGGTGTGGTAAGGAATTTGAATGTGACTTTTCATAGAATTTACAGTGCAGAAGGAGGCCATTCAGCCCATCGAGTCTTTGAAAGAGCACCCTACCCAAGTCCACATCTCCACCCTATCCCCATAACCCGGTAACCCCACCCAACACTAAGGGCAATTTTGAACACTAAGGGCAATTTAACATGGCCAATCGACCTAACCTGCACATCTTTGGACTGTGGGAGCAAACCGGAGCACCGGAGGAAACCCACGCAGACACGGGGAGAACGTACAGACTCCGCACAGACAGTGAACCAAGCCAGGAATCGAACCTGGGAGCCTGGAGCTGTGGAGCAATTGTGCTAACCACCATGCTACCGTGTTGCCCAATTACTCATTGAAAAGTTCTAGAAAGTCTCAAGTCTTAAACCAACTAATTTAATCAAATAATTGCCATACCAATGTTGAACTATTGATGGTATTTGTTATAAGAAGTTATTCTTGCAGCATATCAGCCATTTTCATCACTGTGACAGCATTTTGAAATGTGGGGACCAAACCTTCGAAAAGAGGTGGCTGGATTGAATTGCTCAAAGAACAACACCAAGAAAGCGAAAGAGAAAATGCTGGGAAATCTCAGCAGGTCTGGCAACATCTGTAGGGAGAGAAAAGAGCTAATGTTTTGAGTCCAGCTGACCATTTGTCAAAGCCTATGGCCATCTGGACTCAAAATGTTAGCTCGTTTCTCTCCCTACAGATGCTGCCAGATGAGCTGAGATTTTCCAGCATTTTCTCTTTTGGTTTCAGATTCCAGCATCCGCAGTAACTTACTTTTATTTTTTAACACCGAGAACGACTTAGGATTGAGTTCTGTGGTTCATGAGATGAACAGAGCCTCAATTATTTTAACTGGGGGAAGGTGATGGACGAGGTTAATTCTAATGCGTCTGGTGTTATTATTGGGATTGTAAAGAACTAATGGTTGACCGTGCGATGCCGGTAGTTGATATTTTACCCGCCATCCTATATGTTTTTTTGAAACAAGCAATTCATATAGCTGTTAGGCACTTAATAAGCCTTAATGTCTTGAGCAAATGCGACCACTGAAACAATTGTGGAGAGTAGCAAGAAAAGAGTGAGCCTGGCAGACATGGACACCACTGGAATTGTCACAAGCTTGGTAAGGCAGGGATCACTTTACCGTATCATTCTTTTTGGAGTAACCTCACATGCCTAGTGTGTATGTTACAAATTAAACACCATTTCCCAATAATCATTAGTTGTCTATAACGGACAGCACGGTAGCACACTGGGTAGCACTTTGCTTCACAGCTCCAGGGTCTCAGGTTCGATTCCCGGCTTGGGTCACTGTCTGTGTGGTCTGCACGTTCTCCTTGTGTCTGCATAGGTTTCCTCCGGGTACTCCGGTTTCCTCCCAAAAGTCCCGAAAGACGTGCTGTCAGGCGAATTAAATATTCTGAATTCTCCCTCTGTGTACACGAACAGGCGCCGGAATGTGTCAACTAAGAGCTTTTCACAGCAACTTCATTGCAGTGTAAATGTAAGCCTACTTGTGACAATAAAGATTAATAAACTAAATTTCTGTCATTGTTACGCTAAGAAGTGTGAGGAACGCTGAGCGGAATTCTCTGACCCCCCGCAGGGTCGGTGAATCGCCCAGGGCCGGCGTAAATCCCGCCCCCGCCGTGGCCGGAATTCTCCGCCACCCGGAATTCGGCAGGAGTGGGAATCACGCCCCGCCGATCGGCATGCCCCCCGCGGCGATTCTCCGGCCCGCAAAGTCCCACTGCTGACAGGCCAAACCCGCCGACATGGTTTAAACCTGGTGCTGGCGAGATTGGCGGCGCAAGCAGGCCCCCGGGGTCCTGGGGGGGCGCGGGCGATCGGACCCCGGGGGGGTGCCCCACGGTGGCCTGGCCTGCGATCTGGGCCCACCGATCGGCGGGTGGGCCAGTGCCGTGGGGGCACTCTTTTTCTTCTGCCACCGCCACGACCTCCACCATGGCAGAGGTGGAAAAGACCCCCCCACCACGCATTCGCCGATGTTGACATCATGATGTTGATGCTCACGCACTGGCGCATGCGCGGATCAGCGAAGGCGGCGTAGCGTCAAAGGCCGTTGGCGCCGGTTTTGGCGCCATCGGCACAGCGGAAACCACTCCGGCGCGGGCCTAGCCCCTAAAGGTGCAGAGAATTCCGCGCCTTTGGCGAGGCCCGATGCTGGAGTGGTTGACGCCACTCCACTACGCCGGGGCCCCCGCCCTGCCAGGTAGGGGAGAATCCCGGCCACTGTGTCTGTGCTGCTTTTTAGATAGTCCCCCATGTTCTCTGCTTATGAACTAAATATAGATACTCAGATTGCTGCTTGCAAGGTAAATACTGCAGTGCTTGCTCCACTCTCATTATTTTGGCCTCATTGAGGGATAAGCAATATCTAGGGCATTCAAGTAGAAAATAGTAGTGCAAGTGAAAACAGTAATGCTACAAATGGGCTTCAATTGGCCCTCTATGATTTTAGCAAGTGTCTGCAGCCAAGGAAAGGATCCGAGGCAGCAATTGATGCTCTAGTGTCATTTCTGGGTGTTTTCCACCGGGAAGAGAAGCCTAAGGGGAGCATGATGCAAGTTTTTAAAATGCTGAGAGGCAAATAATAATTTAACTTGGATTTTAGCACAGAGTTAAAAAGCACATTTGGTCATGGAGAGACAGTATTAACAGCCAGCAAAAGCTGCTGACCCTGCCAAAGAGCTTCTCAAAAATAACTTGATAATTATCTGGCTAGGAATGATGCTAAAGGTTATTGGGCTAAGTGGAGACTTATTTTTTTTATTTTTGCCTTTTGAGGATTATTTGTACAGACGCTTGAGGTTAAATTGTCAATAAGAGGTTTTGTCACAATCTTGATGTCCCATATGATCTATTGTCATTGCTTTCTCAGACTAGTTTGGTAACCTCCAACTGTCCCCCTCTTCTCTCATTTTATATCCTTACTTTTAGATCCCTTCCCTTACCTCAGCATATCTCCTGCTGGCTCTCACTTCCTCCTGCTCCTCCAGGAGATTAACTGTCAGTGCAAGCTGTGTACAGAAATTCCTGATCTGAAGAAATTGCTCGGGTAGAGTGTGAGGCAGAGTTCAATCCTTTTGAGTGACAACAGGAGGTATAAGTCAGAAGCATTGCTGCTTATTGGCATACAATTTCTGTCCTAAATTTGTTGAGTGGAATACAGACAGCTGGCATATGCTATTTTCCGCAGTGTGCCACTTCTTTTATCCACAAAGCTAATAGAGGGGTACAAATGATCATTAAAAGAGATGATTTATTGTATGTGAGTTGAGATCACTCCAATCCAAAAAAAACAGCTTTTTCTTTCTTTTTTCACTGAACATAGGCATTACTGGCTAGGTCAGCATTTATTGACCATCCTTAAGTGCCCTTGAGAAGGTGGTGGTGAACTACTTTCTTCAATTACTGCAGGCCATGTGATTCAGGTAGACTCACAATGATGTTAGTAAGGGATTCCAGGATTTTAACCCAGCATGGCAGGAGAGTTCAGAGCCAGGATAGTGGCTTGGAGGGAAACTTGCGGGTGATGATGTTCCCATGCATCTGCTGCCCTTGTCCTTCTAGCTGGTAGAGGTCATGGGTTTGGAAGGTGCTATCAAAGGATCTTTGGTGAGTTGCTGCAGTGCATCTTCTATATGGTACCTACCGATGTCACTGTGTGTTGTTGGTGGATGGAATTAATGTTCAAGTGATGGTTGAAATGACAATTAAACAGGCTGCTTTGTCCTGGATGACATCGAGCTTCTTGAGCGGCACTAATCCAGGGAAGTGTAGAGTATTCCATCACACTCCTGACTTGTGCCTTGTAGATAGTGGACAGGTTTTGTGTAGTCAGGAGGTGACAGGTCACTGAAAGGGGCAACACAGGTGGAGAAGGTAGTCAAGAAGGCATACGACATGCTTGCCTTCATTGGCCGGGGCATTGAGTATAAAAATTGGCAAGTCATGTTGCTGCTGTATAGAACCTTAGTTAGGCCACACTTGGAGTATAGTGTTCAATTCTGGTCGCCACACTACCAGAAGGAAGTGGAGGCTTTAGAGAGGGTGCAGAACAGATTTACCAGGATGTTGCCTGGTATGGAGGGCATTAGCTATGAGGAGAGGTTGAATAAACTTGGTTTGTTCTCACTGGAACAAAGAAGATTGAAAAGACCTGATAGGTCCACAAAATTATGAGGGGCATAGACAGAGTGGATAGTCAGAGACTTTTTCCCAGGGAAGAGGGGTCAATTACTAGGGGGCATAGGTTTAAGGTGAGAGGGGCAAGGTTGAGAGGAGATGTGCGAGGCAAGTTTTTTACACAGAGTGTAATGGGTGCCTGGAACTCGCTGCCGGAGGAGGTGTTGGAAGCAGGGATGATAGTGATGTTTAAGGGGCATCTTGACAAATACATGAATAGGATGGGAATAGAGGGATACGGACCCCGGAGGTCTAGAAGATTTTATTTAGACGGGCAGCATGGTCGGCTCAGGCTTGGAGGGCCAAAGGGCCTGTTCCTGTGCTATACTTTTCTTTGTTCTTTGTGAGTTACTCTCTGCAGAATTCCCAGCCTCTGACCAGCAATTGAAGCCACAGTATTCATATAGCAGGTCCAGTTCACTTTCTGGTTAATGATAGCTCCCATAATGTTGACAGTGGGGGATTCAGCGAGGGTAATGCCATTGAATGCCAAGTGGAGATGGTTAGATTCTCTCTTGTTCAGATGGGCATTGTGTGGCACTTGTGTAACATGAATGTTACTTGCGACTTAACAGTTCAAGCCTGAATCTGTTGTCCTGCAGCAGATAGACACTGGCTGCTTCGGCATTTTAACTGCCTGTTAGTTAGCATCAAAATCAGCTCAGTATTGGGAAAAGGATACAAAGGGAGAACACGTAGACATTAGATTTACCCCTGGCAAAATGAGAGAGTGAAAAGGGGGCAAGCAGGTGAAAATATTGCAGCATGTGCATAAGTCTTTTCTGACCCAGGAAATCCAATTAAGGTGAAAGTACTGAGAAATCTAGGAAGGGGTAAAGAACTGGGGTGGAAAAGTAAGTGTGGGAGAGTGATAACAATATAATAATAATATTTATTCGTGTCACAAGTAGACTTACATTAACACTGCAATGAATCCCTCAGTCGCCATACTCTGGCGCCTATTTGGGTACACTGAGGGAGAATTCAGAATGTCTAATTCAGTTAAGAAGCACGTCTTTCAGGACTTGTGGGAGGAAACCGGAGCACCCGGAGGAAACCCACACAGACACGGGGAGAATGTGCAGACTCCGCACAGAGACAGGTCCCTGGCGCTTTGCAGGAACAGCGCTAACCACTGTGCTATTGTAAAGCTTTCAGGAAATGATTGAGTGAGGTATACATGGTATAAACAGCAGAGGAATAGATTGGGGGTGAAGTCAACCATGAGGAATTAGGATGGAGTTTGGGTAGAAAAACTGGAGAAAAATACTGATGACGAACACATCAAAATCAATTAAGGAGAGTTCAGACAGGTTTAGGAAAATATGTTCTGCTAAAAATAAGAACAAATGAGACCACAAGGAGATGTGAATCAAAATGAATCTGAGGAAGGAAGCAGATACAAAGTACTTTACATAATCACGGAAGGTTAGAATGGAAAAAGACAAAGGTTAACATTAGAGAAAACGTGTTAAGCAGATAGGTAAGAAACTGAAAAGAATACATGAAACTAAAAAGGAATAGTAAAGTGTTCTATCGATACATAAGTAACAAAAGAGATTTAGTTAGGGATAAGGTGGCTCAGGGAGAATCAAATTAGAAACGGGGTAATCCTGAAATGACAGAAATACAGAACAGGTAAATAGCCAAATGGGAACTGGAGAGAGAATATCAACAGTAGAGCAAGTCATGTCAGATGTTACAACAGCAAAAATGGAACACAGGTTGATACGACAATCCAAAGAAAGCAGAGGTACTAATCTGTACAAAACTCAAAGGAATAGTGCCCGAAGACAACTGCATGAAAAATGTAATTCCTATCTTTAAACAGGATGTCAAAACTATGCCTAGGAACTTGTAAACTGGTCAGATGAATGTCAGGAGCAAGAGAATGACTTGAATGCAAGATCACAAAATATCTCGAGACACAAGGGGCTAAATCTGTTTGCAAACGAAAACAGGTGCAGGGATTGCGGCGCACGATTAAGCTATATCTGCTCAATGTGATTCAGGCAGTGCACAGACTTGCTGCTATCCACTGATTCACATGGTTGCAGTGTGCAGCCACTGTTAACCGTTTCATGGGGAGTAAACGTGCACTGGTGGCAGTTCAGAGAAGTTCAGCAGGTTAATTCCTGGAGATGGAAGGGTTATCTTGTGATGAAAGGTTGAGCAGGTTGGGCCTATACTCCAGGAATATAGAGGAATGAAAGGTGGGGCAGGAGTTTTCAGATGGTGGGGTTTCAAACCCCGCCAACTAAAGTGTCAGCAGGGAATTCATCCCAGTCAAAGTGGCTGCCCAGCAGCTATTTAATGTTTGGTGGTGTGTTAATTGCTGAATCGCAATACTTCCGCATGCATTTGGGGAGGAATTCCCAACTTAGAGAGCTAGCCAGCAAATTGGATGGCTGGCATTCTATAGTCCCTGCAGCGCCAGAGTTGAGCGGTGGAGACTGCTGGGTCTAGGAGCCGTACCTGAGGAAAAGCAGCTAATGGAGGCTGAACTGATATTGGCAGGCCCCTCATGAAGGGGATTGAGGGGTTGGAGGGACAGGTTTGAAGAAGGCTAAAGGGGGGGGGGGGGTTAAGACTTTTGGGAGGGGTTTTCTCCAATGGACACAGGTGTGGTAGCCACCACTGTTGTATTTATCGCATATGAGGTTTATTATGGTAAGGCTCCTGTACTACTGGTACGGGGGTTGATCCCTACCTGCCGGCTCCGCCCAGTAGGCGGAGTATAAATGTGTGGGCTCTCCGAGTTGCAGCCACTTCGGCAGCAGCTGCAGAAGGCTACACATCTGTGCGTAATAAAGCCTCGATTACACTCTACTCTCGTCTCGTCGTAATTGATCGTGTGTGGTAGTCAGTATTACGGTACCCAGGTTGAGGCTGTAAGACCACTGGTGTGGGAAGTACCTGAGACAGCAAGATTATTGGTGAAGCCTGCCTGCTCGTTCCGCCCAGTAAGGCGGAGTATAAGAGTCTGTGTCTCCCCAGCTACTGCATTCTGTACCTGCGCTGCTGGGGGAAACATCTATTCCAATAAAGCTTCCAATCTCTCTTCGAGATATATTGATCGTGCATCATAGTGCATCAATTTATTACGTAGGGATTTTACAACGATGGATCTCCGCATCAAGCCTGATCGCCTGCAGCTGCACTCTCAAGCAGACAATGCCAGGTCGGCCTTCGCACATTGGCTAGCTTGCATTTGAAGCACACATCAGATCTGCTACAGAACCACCCTCAGAGGCACAGAAGCTCCAGATCCTGTACATGCGGCTGAGCTCTGATATCTTTCCCCTGATCTGGGACGTGCCCACCTATGCTGATACCATGGTGCTACTGAAGGAGAACTATGTTCAGCAGACCAACAAAATCTATGTCCGCGCCTCCTGACCACGCATGAGTCTGTGGAAGATTTCTGGCATGCCCTGCATGCCCTGGTAAGTGACTGCGATTGCCAGGCCATTTCGGCCGCTGAACATTCTGAGCTTCTAATTAGATACTCATCTGTTATTGGCATAGGGTCAGCTGGCATCACCCGCGCCTCTTAGAAGGGGCTACCCTCGACTTTGCGGCGACCAAGAAACTAGCGATCTCACTCATAGTCGCCTCCCACAATGTACAGGTGTATGCCCCCGACCGCATGGCCCACCCCCCCTGGGCATCGTGGACCCCGCCAGCGAACACCCCATCATGGACCCCACCAGTGGCCACCCCCAGCCAACCCGAGGCCTGTGCCGCGCGGCAGCTGACCAACCCCGGGGACCCAAGTGCTACTTCTGCAGACAGACAAAATACCCCAGCAGCGCTGCCCGGCACAGAGCGTGCTCTGCAAGGCCTGCGGGAAGAAAGGACATTTCGCTACTGTGTGCCAGGCCCGCTCGATCACCGCTATTGCCCCTGCACCCCTCACGTGTGACCCGTGGGCGCTGCCAACATCCTCGCCTCAGACCACGTACGACCTGTGGGTGCCACCATCTTGCTTGCCATCTTGCTCGCCTCACAACACGTGCGGCCCGTGGGTGCCGCCAACTTCCTCGCCTCAGACCACGTGCGGCCCATGGGCGCCGCCATCTTGCTTGCCATCTTGCCTGCCTCACAACACGTGCGGCCCATGGGCGCCTCCATCTTGCCATCCTCAGGACACGTGCGGCCCTTGGGCGCCGCCATCTTTAACACCGCCCGCCACATGCGCCCCATGGGCGCCGCCATCTTCCCTGCCTCAGGATCCCTGCTCACCGGGCATCTCATCGGGCCGCTCATCATCTGCAACCGCCGCCGACCAGCCGTGTCTCACCTCCGTCACGATCGACCAGTCCCGATCGCACAACCTCACGACCGCGTCAACGACAGTGAAGGTCGATGGGCATGAGACATCCTGCCTTCTGGACTCCGGGGGAACTGAGAGCTTCATCCACCCCGATACGGTCAGGCGCTGCTCCTCACAGTACATCCCATTAACCAGAAAATCTCCCTGGCCTCTGGATCCCACTCCGTGGCAATCCGGGGGTACTGCACCGCTACCCTCACCATCCAGGGCGTAGAGTTCAGCGGCTTGCGGCTCTACATCCTCCCAAATCTCTGCGCTGCCTTGCTACTCGGCCTGGACTTCCAGTGCAACCTCCAGTGCCTAACCCTAAAATTTGGCAGACTCCAACCACCCCTTACTGTCTGCGGCCTCACGACCCTTAAGATCGACCCACCTTCTCTGTTTGCGAACCTCACCCCGGATTGCAAACCCGTCGCCACAAGGAGCAGATGGTACAGCGCCCAGGACAGGATCTTCATCAGGTCTGAGGTCCAGCGGTTGCTACGGGAAGGTATTATCGAGGCCAGCAACAGCCCCTGCAGAGCTCAAGTGGTAGTTGTAAAAGCTGGGGAGAAAAAGAGGATGGTCGTTGACTACAGTCAGACCATCAATCGGTATACGCAGCTCAACGCGTACCCCCTCCCACGCATATCTGATATGGTCAATCAGATTGCACAGTACCGGGTCTTCTCGACTGTGGACCTAAAATATGCCTGCCACCAGCTCCCCATTCGCAAGGCGGACTGCCCGTACACCGCGTTTGAAGCGGACGGCCGCCTTTACCACTTCCTCACATAGCCTCAAAATAAAGGGAAGTAGATGTAGGACTGAGTTTAGGAGGAACTTCTTCACCCAAAGGGCTGGGAATCTATGGAATTCCTTGCCAATGAAGCAGTTGAGGCTCCTTCATTACATGTTTTTAAGGTAAAGATAGATAGTTTTTTGAAGAATAAAGGGATTAAGGGTTATGGTGTTCGGGCCGGAAAGTGGAGCTGAGTCCACAAAAGATCAGCCATGATCTCATTAAATGGCGGAGCAGGCTCGAGGGGCCAGATGGCCTACTCCTGCTCCTAGTTCTTATGTTCTTATGTTCTTTGGGATCCCTTCGGCGTCACTAATGGGGTCCACGTCTTCCAACGCAAGATGAACCGAATGGTTGACCGCTGTGGGCCACCTTCCCGTACCTGGATAACGTCATCATCTGCGGCCACGACCAGCATGACCACGACGCTAACCTTTCCAAATTGCTCCACACCGCCAAACTCCTCAACCTAACCGACAACAAGGAGAAGTGCATGTTCAGCACTAACCGATTAGCCATCCTCGGCTATGTGGTTCAAAATGAAGTTTGAGGGCCCGACCCTGATCGCATGCGCCCCCTCATGGAACTCCCCCTTCCCCATTGCCCCAAGGCCCTCAAACGATGCCTGGGTTTCTTCTCGTACTACGCCCAGTAGGTCCCGAACTATGCAGTCAAGGCCCACCCACTCATTCACTCCACCGTTTTCCCACTGACGGCCAAGGCTCACCAGGCCTTCAACCATATCAAGGCCAACATCGCCAAGCCGCGATGCACGTGGTCAAAGAGACACTCCCCTTCCAAGTTGGGAGCGATGCATCAGATGTCGCTCTGGCCTCCACACTCAACCCAACCAGGTAGGCAGGCCCGTGTCATTCTTTTCCCGCACTCTCCATGCTTCCAAAAGTTGGCACTCCTCCGTCGAGAAGGAGGCCCAAGCCACAGTAGAAGCTGTGCGGCATTTGAGGCATTACCTGGCCAGCAGGAGATTCACTCTCCTCACTGACCAACAGTCAGTTACCTACATGTTCAACAACACACAGTGGGACAAGATCAAAAATGATAAGATCTTGAGGTGGAGGATCGAGCTCTCCATCTACAATTACGAGATTTTGTATTGCCCCGGTAAGCTCAACGAGCCCCCCGATGCCCTATCCCGAGGTACATGTGACCCTGCACAACGATCTCTGCGACCCAGGGGTTGTGGTGATTGTATATCTGTGTAGATGCAATACAATTGAGCAAGCACTAGAGGGAGCATGGGAGAGATATAAATACAGACGAACAGGAAGTCAGGACACACTTCACAGAACGGGAACTGGTAGCAAGACATAGACAAGCAGCATCGATGTAACTTTAAGTTAAGCACTGAAGAGAGAACAAACTTACAATAAAGCATCTACTTCAACTTTAAGACTACGAGCTTTATTAAGACACAAGAAACAACACATGGTACCAAGAGTGCCTTCAGACGCTTACTACAAGATTACACAAGCTGCAGACACAGAAAGACCAAAATGGCAAGGAAAACTCCTACCGGACATTCGACTTGGGAAGGCTTCGCTAATTCAATGATATTGGTTGGAACCCCACCTCAGCTGAACATAATCGGTAATTTAAGTAATGCCTGGAAAAGATTTAAACAAATGTTCGATTTATATATCATAGCTAATGATTTAGAAGCAGCCTCAGACGAAATGAAAATAGCACTGCTCATCGCAGAACATGAAGCTAGAGAAACATATAATTGCTTTAAATACTTGAAAGATGAAGACAGCACCAAATTAGAAATAATACTAAAAACATTTGAAGAGCACTGTATGAAATTTGAACAGTACTGTCTGCTCAAAGACCAAACTGCACAGGGACTGAGTGATGCAAAACTCAAACAATCACTATCAGAACAGAAAGGGTTCAGTCTAGAAATCGCGCGTTAAAAGTCCAGATCAAAAGGAAAAAGTAACTTGAACTTCTCACAAGACAAAACGCTGAAATCCAGTCCAGATCGAAAGGAAAAAGTAACTTGAACTTTTTAGAAAGAAAAAACGCTGAAATCCACTGTAAAATGGCGTCTGAGCACATTTCACAGTCTCTGGGAAACAAAGGACGAAAATCTGCGTCTGCGCATGCGCAGGAAACAGAAGCTGCGCAGTGGACACAAAACTGCACAGTAAAGGAAGACCGATTTGTGCATGTGCAGAAATTGTGCAATTGATTCCTACGCATGACGTCACGAGCGTCATGACGTCTGAGGACCCGGACCACGCCCACTTAAAAGGGAAATGCCCGAAAATTAAAAATAAGAAACTTAAAGCTGTAAAACCCAATTTTCTTACCTCAAAAGACAGAAAAACGCCTGAACTTACACCAGCAGTTGAAAATAACTCTCACAACACCCTGGAACAAACAGTCTGCACCACCCAAAGTGAAGAGAACAAAAACAATTCCAAAACAAAAAAAGATGAAGAAAACGATACCAAATCCAAAACAAAAAAAGATGATTTGTTTTTCGAACAATACTACTCAGACATGGCTGAGTTATTCGGGTATGCTGATCACAGCATCAGCAACACTGTCGCAAAACTCAACACAACTCTACTCATGGTTGCTGAATCCAACACCATGGTGCCATGGCAGATCGTCGATACAATGGATGACAGCAATACCCAAGACGACGCCGCACAGAAAGACTCCACAGAGGGAGCGATGAAAGACTCCACTAAGAGAGTAATGGGAGCCTCCACAGACAGCTCGTTGAAAAACTCCAAAATGGAAGCAAGCAAACACTCCCTAGCGAACACCATGCATGAACAAGACCATGAAGGTCAACCCACCGGATCTGAGCAACCGCAAGCAGATGATGAACGTCTACCAAGCTCACATAATCAAGAAGAAGACAATGTAAATCTACCCACTGCATGCAAAAACAGTGACAATGTGATCACACTCGACATACAGGGGGTGCAGGATCACAGCGAGACTGACAGATCTCAGCTCGTCTGTACAGACGCACAGAGTAGGGCCACTCATGAGTCCAGAGAGACCACGTCAATTGAAATCTTGAAAATTTTGACTCCAGAAGAGGAGCACCAAGAGTCCAGAGAGGCCACGTCAAAGAAATCGTGAAGATTTTGACTCCAGAAGAGGAGCACCAAGAGTGCAGAGAGACCACGTCAATAGAAATCATGAAGATTTTGAATCCAGAAGAGGAGCACCAAGAGTCCAGAGAGACCACGTCAATAGAAATCGTGAAGATTTTGACTCCAGAAGAGGAGCACCAAGACCAACAAGAAAATTAAATTGTGAAGAACTTGACTCCAGAAGAGGAGCACCAAGAAAGCAAAGAAGAGGAATTAAATCCACCACAAATGACTCCAGAAGAGGAGTACAAAGGAAGCAAAGAAGAGGAATCAAATCCACCACGAATGACTGATGTCACCAGCATCAGTGCAACATCAGATCATTCTCACCATTCTCTAGACGAAACGTTCAATGTAACAGATAATACCACAAAGGACACTCGCACCAATAACCAATGACTCAAATTATCCACACGGGACACTCATTGAGCACAACAAGAAAAACAAAAACCACAAGAAGCAGTTCAGAAACAAGAACAACAACAGCAAGAACAAAAGCAACATGAAGCGCAATAAGAACAACAAAAATCGCAAGAAGCACTGCAGAAAGAAGAAGAACAACAACAAAAACTACAAGCACAACAACAAAAACTACAAGAACAACAAAAACACCAAGAAGCATAACAAAGACAACAACAAGCACGATAAGAACCAAGACAGAAACGACAAAAACAACAACAAGAACGACAATGAAAACAACAGACAGAAACGACAAAAACAGCAACAAGAATGACAACGAAAACAACAAAGACAGAAACAACAACAATGAAACTACGACTTGTACAAAATGGTACAACTCTGCACATGAAGGACAATGCCACAGCACACTGCAAAACAATGACAAGACTACAAACATGCCATGGGATGACAACAAATCTCACAAACACACATCTGCTCCAGAACAAGCAAGCACACCAGCTTTCAAGGCAGATGACACACTAAATTGATACCACAAGCACAGAAAAAAGTCCATGTCAGTCAACATCAGTGGTTCGACCATTCAAACACCTCAGGATGACGTATTGGTTACTTAAAAAAAACAAGAACACCGACAACGTTCACAACGGAGCTGCAATATCAATATCACCACGTCAACAACGGAAAAGAAAAAACTCAATGAACAAATTCATCAAGTTTGGACTCATTAATGTTTTTATTAAGATTGGACTCATAAATATTAATTGGCTTTGTAAAATATCCAATATCATCATCACTTGTATAGATACACATATAAGTAATCTAACTGTTTTGTACAATTTTCTTTAACAATGTACAGAAAATATGTAAAGAAAAAAAGGGGAGATGTGGTGATTGTATATCTGTGTAGATGCAATACAACTGAGCAAGCACTAGCGGGAGCATGGGAGAGATATAAATACAGACGAACAGGAAGTCAGGACCTTAAATGTGACTTGGAGTACATAAGAGATAGAAGCAGGAATAGGCTATTCAGCTCTCCAAGTCTGCTTCACCATTCAACTAGATTATGGCTGATCTAACTCAACTACATCTTCCCGTACTATCCCTATATCTGTTTATTCTCTGATTATCAAAAAAACTATCAATCTCTGGCTTGAATACACTGAACAACCGGAACCTCCACAGCCCTCTGGCGTACAAATTCCAAAGATGCACAATCCTTTGAGTGATGACATTTCTCCTAATCTCAGTCCTAAATGACTGACACCTTATTCTGAGATTGTGTCCCCCTAGTTCGGACACTCCAGTCAAGAGAAGCATCCTCCCTCAAGGAATTTAAGAATTGTATATATTTTAATGAGATCAGCCCTCAATCTTCTAAATTCTGGGGAAATTAAAATATTTTTTTTATTCCTTTCGCAAATTTTACAAAGCCAATGTACAGATTGGATGGCGCAAGCCCTAATTTATCTCCTTGCTCGCTCCAAAAAACAATTCAAATTCAAATTAAATCTAATTCATGGTCAAAACAAGAGAGCCCTACCAGATCTAAACTGACAAGGGCAGACATTACAGCAGATATCGGGCTTGATCCTTTGCTTGATCTCAGTCAAAATCTAAGGAACACAAGCATGGTCTACTCTGTCTCTCCTCCTGGTTCACACCCCTCATCCGAGGGATTAATCGAGTAAACCTTCATGGCACTCACTCCAAGACAAATATATTCCTTCTTAGGTAAGGAGATCAAAACCAGACGGCACTCCAGGTTTGTTTCCACCAATACCCTGTATAATAGTTTCTTTACTCTTATTCCCCAATCTGTTTGTAATGAAGGCCAAAGTGACATTTGCTTTCCTACATGCTGTATCTGCATATTAATCTCCTGTACAAGGGCACTCAGGTTCTTCTCAATACTAACAATCCTGAATCCCTTGCCATATAAAAAAATGCTTTTATATGTCCCTTCCAAAGTGGATAATTTCACATTTACTCATATTGCTTTCCATTTGCCAAGTTCTTACCAACCAAATTCTGTATCATCAGCAAACTCTGAGATATTACACTTGGTCCTCTCATCTCATCCGATCATTAATATAGATTACAAAGAGCTCATCCCTGCTGTATTCCACCAGTTATAGGCCCATTTATTTCTACATTCTATTTTGTCCACCAACCAATCCTCGGTCCACCCTGATATATTACTGCCCATTCTATGAACCCTGGTATCCATGCTACATAAATAACATGGTAGTATTAGAGGGAGGACAGAATGGGCTTACAAGCTTTCTGGTATCAGGAAAGCTAGACCCCTCCTCTGGAAAAGAGGAGACCTGGTGGAAGCTTTCAAAATTATAAAGGCACTGAACAGAGTGCCAGTGGAGAAACTGTTTCCACTTGTGGGTGAATCTAAATTGGGGAAGAATAAATATATGGTAGCCACTGTTGCAACACCCTCGGCGAGCACTTGGTCAGTTCTAATCCCTGACCTGGGGTCATCAACATAAATTAATTAACAAACAATTCTTATAAACTTGTCGAGCTTTTGGTCCCTAGACTGCTCCAATAAGATACAGACATCAGGGCCGGGATTCTCCCCTACCAGCGGGCGGGGGGTCCCGGCGTGATGGAGTGGTGTGAACCACTCCGGCGTTGGGCCACCCAAAGGTGCAGAAGCCTCTGCTCCTTTAGGGGCCAAGCCCTAAAATTGAGGAGCTGGGCCCGCGACGGAGAAGTTGGTGCTCCGCCGGCCGACGGGAACGGCCTTTGGCGTCACAGCAGCCAGGGTCGAAGGGACTTCGCCGGCCGGCGGAATTCCGTGCATGCGCCAGAGCGTCAGTGGCTGCTGACGTCATCCCCGCGCATGCGCAGGGGAGGGTGCCCCCACGGCACAGGCCTGCCCGCCGATCGGTGGGCCCCGATCGCGGGCCAGGCCACCGTGGGGGCACCCCCTGGGGCCAGATCGCCCGTGCCCCCCCTCAGGACCCTGGAGCCCACCCGCGCCGCCTGGTTGCCGGTAAGGTGGTGGTTTGATCTACGCCGGCGGGAGAGGCATGACAGTGGTAGGACTTGGCCCATCGCAGGCTGGAGAATCGCCGGGGGGGGGTCTGCCGACTGGCACGGCGCGACTCCCACCCCCGTCGAATATCCGGTGCCAGAGACTTCGGGACACGGTGGGGGGCCGGATTGACGCCGGCCCCCGCCAATTCTCCGACCGGGCGGGAGGTCAGAGAATCCCGCCCCAGATTTGTAAATAAAACGTTAAGAAAAAATAAGAGGAAAAGATAAATATATGAAGTAATAACAGAAAATTGGTCTAACAATGTATCTCAAGCCAAAACCCTGCCCCACCCTCCACCCAGACACACACAAGACAGACGCACATGGCAGAAATGGAGGGAAAAGGTACAAAATGAAAAAGGGATTAATAATTATGAGATTGCTTTTTGCTGCCGACGCGATCTCCTAATAACGTAACTCAAAGAACCCAGAAGAGGCAGTTTGGGTGGGTGAACTTTGGGGGTCCTGATGCTGTGGGGGAGGGGGGTAAGGGGGGGCGGGGCGCAGAGGGGGAGTCGAAAGATTGGGTCTTTCTTTAAAAATGGTGGCCGATCCACGGGTAGTCAGCTTGCCAGTGCAGCAAATGACTCAAAGAGTGGCACGATGGTGAGTTCCACGCCGAGGCCAAAACAGAAGGCAAAGTGCCATTGAGTAACAGCGTCTTGTTGGGAAACACACCGTAATGCACCGTTCAGCAGTCTTTAACTTGAGCGTGCTGAATCGCGCCCATTCTCTCACGAAACTTTGTTTCACTTTAGCATTGTTAATAAAGTGGTCTCAATATATCCATTTCACATTGTTAGTGTGATAACCCTCACAATGACCAACGTGAATCACTCATCAAACTCCCCTTGAGGCTCGGGGATTATGGGTTCCAATGGTTACAGGTGGAGGAAGGCCCATCCAGTGGGGACTTTTACCAAGTCGTTTAAATGCCGTCCCAATCCCGGACCGGGTGTTCTGTTAAACCTGGGCTAGTGCGAGTGCGGTTTTACTTTTGAGTTTAGAAAAAATATGTTTGAACATTCATCTTCATGCCTCCTGGATTACTACAGTTAGTTTCACTTTAATGTGGTGTGCCACAAAATCTGACCTCCAACGCTTGCACTCTTGCCCTCAGTACCTCCTCTCCCACTGCTACCTTTGCTCCCGGAACTCTCCTCCCATCCAGCTCCTCTGCCCCTCCGGCCTCACCTCCCTGCCTCCCCACCTCCATGCCCCGTCTCCTGACCCCACCCAGGTTTGCCTCTCTACCCCTGCCACCCCCACCCTCTGACTTCACCTCCCATCCCCATTGTCCTTGCCTTCCACCTCTCTGGTCTTGCTTCCTGCCCCCCACCATCCTCGCCATCCATCCCTCCCACCTTCCTCGCCTTCCGTCTCTCCATCCCCCGGACCTCGCTTCCTGTCTTGCCTCCCGCCCTCTATTCCCGTTAGGCCCTGGGATCTGTTTTTCTCCTGGCTGCTTGCTCCGTTACTGCCTCCTCTTGTGACTGCACCAGTCCTGAACTCCCACTGATGTTCTTGGCTCCATCTAGTGGCAGACATTGGCCTGAACATAAGAACATAAATAGGAGCAGGAATAGATCACATGGCCTATTGAGCCTCCTCCAATATTTAATATGATCATATCTGATTTGGGCTTTAGCTCCATTTTCCTGCCCTAGCCACATATTCCTTAATTCCCCATGAGACTAAAAATCTGTCTCTCCTAGTCTTAAATGTAATCGAATGGTGGAACATCCACAACCCATTGGGGTTGAGATTTCTAACCTTTTGGGTGAAGTAATTTCTGCTTATCCCAGTCCTAAATGAGTACTGACATAAAGTCTGGGACTTCAGCTGATGCCTGCACTGACCAACCTCTGCCACTAGATTGAGCCTGTTTAATCTAAAGAGTAGTATACAGGTACCTGTGTGGTGAGTACATTTTTTCATTGGATACTGTAATTGTGTTTTTTATATGAATAGTGATATATTTCATTTAGTGAGCTATTTCAAATAGAAATGTGCAGCACTGTATACATATGGTTCAGTATTTCAACTTGTACATTGCTTTTTCTGGAAGCGAAATATTTGAAGGAACCTACCTCAAGCTTTAACATTGATTGCTGCAATAAACTTTTCCTTAAAGTCAGTTTGCTTCAAGTCAGTTCACTTAAAGTTGCAACTTTCAGAAATGTAACTACAATTTAAGTGAAGACTTGTTGTGCTACAATTTACCAGTCAATGGACCATAACTTCCTTGGAGTGGCAATCAGCCTCTGATTGGCACTCCGTACCCACTTTCCTGCACTAAATTTCTCCAGTGCCTGTCTCGCCCGACTCTTCCTGTCTCCCTGTCTCAAGCCGGACAAGTGTGAGGGTCTGATATCAGGCTTTGATATCAGGGGGAGTGCGAGGATATCTGGGGAGGGTGGGGGGGGGGGGGGGGGGGGGGGGGGGGTTGCGGTTGGGAAGGTTACACATTATTGTGGGTTAGTTTGAGAGAGTCAGATATTCTGGGGAGTCGGATACTCAAGGGGGTTTTTGGGGGATCGTGCATCCAAAGGGTTTGGGGAAGTTGGACATCCAGGGGGTTTTGGAGGAGTCAGACAGCAGGTAGTTGGACATCTGTGGGAGGGCTTGGATATTGAGAGGGTAGGAGGTCGGGTAAGGGAATATGGGAATTGGGCTAGGGGTGGGTGTTGATGTCTGTTTGGGGGAGGATCAGTGGGTCAGGGTGGTGAATACCATTTGGAGGGGTGCCCCTTGTTGGCTTGAGAGTATGGGGTTAGGCTCATGGGTATTTTAATTTGTTATGCTGAAGTTACAAGTGGTTTTATTTCTTCTACCTCTTTCAGAATAACTATTAAGATCACACTAGAAGAACCAGCTGAAGTTAGCGCTTTGTCAGATGGTGTGTTAGCGCTTCTGGACAATTGCCGCATAAACTCTTTCCTGGGAACTTCCAAAAGGGATTCCCCTGTGTTTAGATAGAATTTAAAGTGCTGAAGGAGGCCAGTCAGCCCATCGAGTCTGCACCAGCCCTTCGAAAGAGCACCCTACTTAGGCCCATGCCTCCACCCTATGCCCGTAACCCAATAACTCCGCCGAACCTTTTTTGGACACTAAGGGGGCAAATAGCTCAGTCAATCCACCTGACCTGCACATCTTTGGACTATGTGAGGAAATTGGAGCACCCGGAGGAAATCCACGTAGACATGGGAGAAAGTGCAAACTCCACACAGGGAGTCACCCAAGGCCCGAATTGAACCTGGGGCCCTGGAACTGTGAGGCAGCAGTGCTAACCACTGTGTTATTGCTTCTTTGGGGTATCCCTCCAAATCTGACATTGGGGAGTCGGGAACTTATGGGCCAATAAAAGTACAGAGGTAATACTCAGTTAATCTCTGAGAAAGATACTGTCATCATAGACTTGAAATGCAATTGCTGATGATGCCAGGTGATCAGTGCTTGAGTTAAAGAAGCACATATGTAATATATATGGTTGCTTATGTAAAACTATAATGCGTGACAAAATTATGACACTCCTTTAATGAAAAAAATCAAGGATGATAAGATTGTTAAACAATTAATTTCAAAATCTCTGTCACCACTGTGCCAAGAACTAGACTTCTGACAGCAGAATTTGTTTTCCACAGTGATAATGAAGGCAAACTTTTGAAAGAAAGCCAGCAATCACTGAACGAGGCAATGAAGCCAACAGGAAGTGATGACAGTTTGGAAGAATATGGAGACGGTGGATCAGAAGGACAGTTTAATGAAGACGGTTCATTCATTGGACAATACAGTGGCAGCAAAGAGAAAGATGCAGCAGATGAAAATGGAAGTTCAATAGCCACCTCTCCGATAAAAGCATGAGTAACCATGATTCATAAACTTCACTTCCGTTCTTAATAAATTTGTGATACTTCTGAATATTTGTTACATTTGAATTAGTTCAGATCGGCAACAAGCTTCAAAACGAAAATGTAACGGGCAAGAAGGAATGCTTATCTAATGTACAATAATTGACAAAAATTAAGATGCATGGGACATTTTGTTGAAGTCCACCTTTCATTCCAAGGGACATATTGAGTAAAGTCTCTGTAAAATACAAGTGTCTGCAGGTTCGTAACAGAAATAGCTTCTCTTTGCTGTCACAGTAATAACTTGTAACCATTTAAATCTTTGCTGCTGTAGCAGATTTGAGTCCCTATAGTTCCAGTTTGTTTAAGTGGCTTTATAACCCTACATGTTTAGAAGTTAAGAACCTGCAGGACTATGACTGATATCATATATGAACTTTAGGAGACCGACACCTGGCGATAGCAGCTGAAGGGACCAATAATTTTATTCCTCTGTTTTTTAACCAAAAGGAGATCTCACAGAATACTATAATAACATTTTGCAAATTAAAATTTGTAGCCACAGGAAGGAAGTAATAAATTAGCTATTTACATACAAAGCTCTATCCAGCAAACAGTTCCAGAATGCGCCTCTCAGTCTAAGTGATAGCTTCCAGTGATTTGGAATTGAATATTTGTTAATGAATGGTATACAGAGGATGAAGAAACCTGCATTAAAATGAACACATACATGTTCCGCTGGTAGCTATGGAACGGTTGAGTTGTCAGAACCATAAATCATTGTATAAACTGTTGTATCATTAGATATGCATAAAACTGTGTCTTATTCTTCTTCAAATATGCTCCGTACCCAAAGTTCTGCATTAAGAATTGTATCCAGTCATTTGGCTTAGTTATTATCAAGGCAAAACAGTTCAATGTATGGTTTTGTAATTAGGAGTGCATTTTGAGTTTGCCGAATAGCAACAATGTTTTAAAAGTAACATTTCTGCTGCAAATTCTGGAAGTGCACCTTGGGGCGTTACTTTCGTTGACTCAAAGCCTAAGTGTCATGAAGAAGTAACTAAGTGTGTGATTTATATTGTGTATAAAATATGTAAAATATAGCTCCATGATATTGAACTAAATAAACTACAGATCTCCACCTCAGAAAATATGTATACCTCGAAGAATTGGAGATTCTTTTTTTTTATTAGTGAGCAATTGTGAAGTTATCGTACTTGTGTCAAAGTTTTTATCATTCTAGTTCCATTAAGTTTTTTTTTGTTTCTTGCCTAACAGTGCACGGTAAAGTTTTATTTTAAAAGTATTTCAAATTGCAACATTTTTGTAAAAAGGGCAAATAATATTTATATTAACAAATTGGAGAGTATTTGCCAACTTCAGCAACCATTGCAAAAAAAACCTGACAGTACTACAATGGCAAGAAGCTGACCATCTTAATACAAATATGTCAAATGTTTGAAGTTAATTTTTTGCAGTAACCTGGCTTGTAAGGAAAAAATTGGGATTAGATCTTTTCATTGGTAAAAACCTAAAGGAATTACATATTTTTGTTAGCATTATTAAACGTGCTTGTCACGCAAAGTGCAAATTTACAACTTTTTTAAAAGTGTGGCAATATTTTTAAGCTTTGGTTCATACTTGGCTGTGCGTCATACTATCCTAACCTCTTTTATCGGGATGAAACGTAGTCTTAAAACTGTTCTTTTATTTGTGTAGCTAAATTTTACTACAAATGAATGATTTAGTATTTGTAAATGACAGACCTCAATAATACAAAGATTTGTAGGAAACAAGTATTCTAATAATGATCGGATTCAATAAAATTACTCCTAATGCAAAGCCGTTTCTGTATTTTCTGTAGTGAGGAAGTAAGTTTGTAGTTTTGCATGCTTTTTTTGAAATATTGATGAACCAAAGTATAATTTCTGACAGGTAGCCTTATGTTTGTATGGTATGAGGGCAGCATGGTGGCACAGTGGTTAGCACTGGGACTGCGGCACTGAGGACCCGTGTTCGAATCCTGGCCCTGGGTCACTGTCCGTGTAGAGTTTGCACATTCTCCCCATGTATGCATGGGTTTCACCCCCACAACCCAAAAATGTGCAGGTTAGGTGGATTAGCCACGCTAAAATTGCCCCTTAATTGGGAAAAAAATAATAATTGGGGACTCTAAATTTATATAAAAAAGAAAAAAAATGTTTGTATGGTATGTTTCATTTTATTACATCTTTGGACTGAAATGTTGCTCAATTAGCAGGATGGCCATCACATGCAAAGACTAATTCTTTTGCCAACCGGCACCCTGAAGCATAAAACACGAGAACAGGTATTTGCTTTTGAAATAAACTTGAGCCCAAGGATATAATAAACCAAGGGCTGACTGCAATTTATGCAAATATGCAGGTAATTGTAAACTATTACTTCTCAAGTTCCAGTGGTAGACTTCAGTGTTGGGAATGATGTTAGTAGCTCATGCTCCCTTTTGACAGGCTTGATCGCTCTGTAGCTGTTGGCTCAATTGTTTACCGATATAGTCTTCAATCAGTAACGGTGTGTCATTTTATGTCTTCTCAAAAGAAAATTTGAAAACTTGTATCAAGTTTAACTGAACAACTTTCATAATTTTTATGCTTTCACAGACTTGTAAAATCCTCCAAGAATAACTGTTAACTTGTTTAACTTGTAGTGGTGTGATGTTATTAAACTATCTGTATGAATTTATAGTAGTTGCAGTCACTGTATTAGCTAGGAAGCTGAAATCATACCATTTGATGAATGTACTTTATAGTATATGATCATTTTTTTAAAAATAACAGATATGCCTTCGGTAATACAATGATGTGTTTTCACTTTAAAAATAGTCATGTAAGTTTTGCAAATTCATGTTTTCTACCTGTGTATTATCTTTGTATTATATGAGATCATCATGGAATGTTTCAACTACTAATATGTGTTGTGTAAATGATCTTGTGATCTTTCTGAACATGGATGCTTGTCTTATTAAATACAGAGTAACAATGTTTTATGTCTCTTGGTTTTCACACAAACTACACCATACTCGAGAGCAGTACCATTTAAATCTGTCTGAGTGGGTGCCCTTGTGAAAGTATTGATACATTCCCAGGCTTCCTTTTTTGAAAGTTCTTCTGGAATCCTTGTTACAACTTCTGAAAGACAGTGGCAGCTACCCACAAGAAAACGAGGCCAGATTTCTGACTTTTAAAGAAAAAGTAGCATGTAGCAAAAGGGATGACTTGCTAATAAGTCATTTAGTGCAGAAAAATAGTTGCTTCTGATTGCTAAGAATAATAATAATCGCTTAATATCACAAGTAACTTCAAGGAAGTTACTGTGAAAAGCCCCGAGTCGCCACATTCCGGCACCTGTTCGGGGAGGCTGATACAGAAATTGAACACATGCTGCTGCCTTGTTCTGCATTACAAGCCAGCTGTTTAACCCACTCTGCTTACCCAGCCAAGATTGCTATCCAGTGACTCAGGGCAATATCATCTGAAAGTGATATCATCTGAAAATAGTCAGGTTCTGCCTGTGCACGAGCAATGCCTAACTGTATCTCACTGCTATCTTTGTGCTGTATCCTGACATACAATCCTGGCTGAACTGTAATTTCCTCCATTTATGCATTGGGAAGAGCAAAACCATTGCAGGTAAAATTTATCTCTTTAGCATCCATTTATTTGTGCAATACAAGGTTTCCTGAAGTAAGAAAATGGTACAACGCATGATGACAATTAGTGCGTAGTGCCAATTTGACGCCCGCGGTCTCATTTTGTAGCTCTGCCCTCCGACTGACAGCCTCTCTTGTCACAATATTAAACAACATGAAGGAACCTCCTCCATCAGTGTTATTTAAAGGATTATCACCTCCTTGCAGATTATAGATTATTTATTCTAGTTTTTGCTGTGGTTCTACACGTTTTTTGTGTTTGCACATACTTGTTTAAAGTTCCACAGTCAACATCTGGTCAGTGCAGAAGTATTTTTGGTGACTGAAAGACATGCACAAAAAAATTTCAATCCTAGAATGGGTGGCTTAGACATAGACATAGAACAGTACAGCACAGAACAGGCCCTTCGGCCCTCAATGTTGTGCCGAGCAATGATCACCCTACTCAAACCCACGTATCCACCCTATACCCGTAACCCAAACAACCCCCCCTTAACCTTACTTGTTAGGACACTACGGGCAATTTAGCATGGCCAATCCACCATGCTTGTCTTGTCTTGGGATAACTGGGAGAATGAGCAGGGAGCATGCAAAGTCGGGCAAGCTGCTAGAAGACAGAGGAGGAGATGGGGAAAGGTTGTCAGCATTGCTTTGAACCATAATGGCAGGCAGTATTTCCTCCATGCAAAACTTGCAGACACGCCTCTCCTCCCACTTTAACCCCTAGGTTTTGTTTGCGAATTGAACAGTGGATGAGACTAATGGTGCTGAAATAGGATATGACTTTATAAAAATGACTCCTGACCTTGACAGCTCATTTGAGATCGCTAAACTTCTTTCTGCACTGCATCACATACTTGGGAGCTACATTCCTGCCATTGATCTCGAACACCATCTCTTTCCACTACCTTCTGAGCATGTGACTGGAGGGCCACCAGGGCATGCACTGCAGGATTCTGTAAACCTTGATGCAGTCTGTCTCCCATGGTCAGCATTGTTGATTCTTCCACAGCACAATATTAACAATGATCTCAGCCCCACCACCAGCCCATTTCAAAGGTTCAGGATAGCTTTTGTGCTGAGTGTTCACAATGGTGGGCTCCCTGCTAATCTGTGCAGCATGGAACATTGACACATCCATCATAGATATGCCATTCTTCCTGTGTGCCAATCAGTTGGAGTGAATTTACCACCTGCCAATTTAACCTTCACTGACTCTGACCCCTGTCACAAACTCCATTCACTTGCCACTATCAGGACTCTCCCTGATGACTGTCTTAGGTTCGAAAAGACTGTTCATGTTTACAGTATTTGATCCCGAACAGATCATTTGATCCCATACTCTTTCCATTTGCAACATTCCCTGCTTTCAGCTCTGCAACATTACCTAGATTGACCCCACCTCACTACATGTCCTACTGTAACCATAATATATGCCCTTTGTCATCTGCAGCCTGATCCTAAACTCTGTGTCCATAATCCAACATGAAGCAAGTCCCGTTCACCCACTTACTGTGTTTGCTGACTTACAATGGCCACACTCTCTTAAGCTCCAAACATTATTGTATCTGTGTGTAGCTCCATTATGGCCATTACTCCTTCCAGTCTCTGACACATATTCAGCTCCACAACCTTCCAGACACTTCTCTCCCTAATTCTATGTCTCTTTGCCTCCCTCTTCTCCTTTTTGACCAATCTTTTAATCATACTTTATACCCATTCTTGGCTTATTCATTTTCTTTGTCCCAGTACACCTCCGTGAAGATTTTGTGATGCTGTCGACACAATAATTGTCCTTTTAAAAGGCACATGTTGTTTTAAGTTTTGAATGATCTTATTTGCTTAAAGTGTTCAGATCAGTAGCTATGGTCATGATGTTACATGTGGTACTTCTGGTTTACTGACTTCAGTATTTTAAGCAGTTAATTTTAATTCACTAAGCTAACAGACCACCTTTTCAAGTAAATTTTAAAAAAAAACTTCAGGTGACTACAGTTGAATCCGTTTGTCGCTTGAGCCTGTGAAGTCATTGATACTGCTATTTAATAGCGTCAGGCGGTATGCCCGTTCAAGTTCTTCTCCTGAAATTTGTAAGTCTTCAAAGCATTCAGCATGAAGGTGAAGTACAGATTTAATTGACTGTCCAATAAAAGTTATTTTCTCTTCGGAAATGGTATTTAAATGAGAATTGCTGTTGACTCTAGCAGAAACTGCAAGGACCAGATAATGCTGGATTGGTTTTAAAAAGTAATAAAAGGTAATTATTTTACTGATTGTTTCACAGGTGAAACTATGCCAACCTCTTAGTAGGGCAATAAAATTAAATGACCTACTACCAAGATAGATGCACAGATAGAGAATGCTGGGCTAAGGCAAAATTAAAGTTTGCATTTCATGATCCCCCTCCCCCTATAACTGAAAGTAGAAATGTGCAAGGTGTACACCATTAATTCTAAACCCTATTTTCCCAATACGATCACAGTACTCATTGGGCTGTGTCATCCTCCTCTCCTGAATTTGCACTGTGCAAAATTAGGATGTATTTGGTCCAATAAAGCAGAATAATTTATTTGCAGTATTCTATTCAGGAGAGATGTTTTGACCTATTGTAATAAAACTGAAATGATCTCAAACACCACAGTGATAGTTTGTTAATTGTTAATTTGATTTTTAAATTCTGAAGTTTGCCTGATCATTTTAAGAACATAAGAACTAAGAGGAGGAGAAGGCCATCTGGCCCTGGTATAGTTTAGAGACGGGCAGGAAGGGAAAGTTTGCTTCAACAAGAACAAACTTATTTAGGTTTGACCATAACAAAGTAGAAAATGGGTGGTAATCTGTCATGCTGGATTTCCATCCATATGCCAAGCCATTCAAATTTGTTGCATTTTGTAGCTGTTTGTATTAAGAATAGGTCCTGATGATGTAATTCAGACATCTAGATGATTTCCTAGGATGTATGCTAGTACAGTTCTCACCATCAACCTTTAATAGAAATCATCTAGATTTATGTTGTTGAAGAAAGTCAATTTTAAAAGCCAAAGCATAATATTTGTAGCAGTTCAGGCTAGCCTTGAACCTTTTTTTTAATTGTTTTTTTCTCTCTCCTGTTTCCACTTGCTTGATTGGAAGGTTTTGCACCACATGTTCTTGATGTGCTATTTTGTTTGACACATTCACAGCATCAAAACAATTAATTCCCAGTGGGAATCATCCCATCATTATGTCCTTTCCAGGAAGAAGAGGGAGATAATTGGAAGGATGCTAAGCAAGGCAAGCTTCACTATGCTCACTACTTGTGGTTAAGCTAATCTTTATTTGACCGGCTATGAGATGACTCTGATACCTGTACGAAAACTGAGGGCACAATTGCATTACTACAATAATTCATTATTAGTGCACAGAGAGTCTCCCTGGGCACTTTATAAACCTGCCTCAACTTAATTTACGTAAGTGTTTTCTGAATGGGATTCTACACATCCCATTCTCCAATAAATGTATACAGCCATTCATGTGTCAAGGTAGAAAAGAATGGTCCAGATCTTCAATTCAAACTGCTTTGCCACCTCGATACCGCTCCACATTAATGTTGGATCTCCTGAGCACGACTTTACCTGAAATGCAGAGTATAGTGTCCCTTGTCTCCATCACAGCACTGCAGTGTTGGGGGTCAGGGTAAGACATGTCATGCCCCCTTTTTATTAGCTACCATAAGGTAAGGTGTTGCTATATTTATCTGGTTCTAAATACAGCGGTCAATATGGTCGCCTTCCTTAATCCTAATTATGTTTGCTCTAGAGTCGCCAGGTACCTTTCGATACCGCCACAAGGTTCAAACCCGAATACTGATCGAAGAACCAATGCACAAATTAGTTAGTTCAAAGTCAATACTATTTATTTACGTACACAATAATATCTACTCATGCACAAATACCACAAACTAAACTATCTCTAACACTAACGCCTATATTAACTTTGGGTGCCCACTCAGTCAGAGGAACAATGGCTGTTGTTTGGATCTGAGGCTGTTGGGTATGAAGGTGTAACAGGAGAACAGCTAAGGTCTTCCGTCTGATGACGAGCGTTGACCTTGGACTTACTTGCTTCTGGTGCAGCTGGTGGACGGGTCTCTCCGCTTCAAGAGCCGAGTCCAAGAGAGTGATTCTCTCTTGGGGGCTTCTTCTTATACCCAAAGGGGTTTTGCGTGCTTTTGCGTGGGCCTTGAACTTGGCCCCGATTAATTGGGCCGTATCCTGATCACTCGTAATGATCTTGGGGTGGGCGCCCTGATGGCTGGGCGTGTCTTAGGTGGCTGTTGGCCTTGCTTTGTTTGTGTCTTTCTGGCGCCGGAGTGTCTGATTAGTAACGGTTACTTGAATGTCATCCCTATGTTCCCGGAGATGGGCCATCAATATGCTAATTGCCTTACAGTTTCAGTCTCGTCTGAGGTTCCAATACTCATACAGGCTCTGTGTCTGCCTGCTTTCTTAGCATTGTCCATAGTTCCCTATAGTCTTTGCAAACATCAATTTTGTATTCTGGAAGTGGCCATCCCAGATGGCTACAAAGGTTAAATGTTAGTGAATGGATGAATAAGTGAATGGGTAGGTTATTGAAGTAAGTGGGTTGCATGGTACATGGGTGAGGTGGCAGGTGGGTCAGGAAGTAGTTGGGTCTGGAGCTAGTCAAGTCAGGTCAGGGAGGATAGGTGGGAGTAAGTCAGGTCTGGTTGGGTGAGTGATCAGATCAGGTGGAGGTTTGGGGGGTAGGAGAGTCGGGGATGATCATTGTGAGTAATTTGGGGGGTCAGTTCCATAGTTATCCAAGAGTTCGACGAGGATTTTTCTGCCGAACTTCTCCTAGGTAACGATGGTACCAGTTTATCCCACAGTACTGTCCAAAGTCTTCAACTCTAGCTTGGAGTCAGAGACATTTGCCAAGAGTCCAGGGAAGCAGAGGAATTGCCCATCAGAAGTTCAAAAGTGTCCTGGGCACCTCTCACAGAGGTATACGCTTCAGGGCATACATGAGGATCCAAAATGTATCTTGGATTGTACGTCCGGTCTCTGACAATATGGAGACTGGAAGATCTGGGCCAATAAATTCTAGGCAGGCAGTGGCCAAATATTATTAACAAGGTTCTTTCTGTCTGGTTGGAACCAAAATTTCAGCGACTAATTATGGCTGCAGGGATGATATGCCTTTAGAGGATACTGAGATGGAACTTCTTTTTAACTAACCCAGTGCTGATCCTGAATTTGCAGGGTTCCAAATGTGCTGCTATTTTTGGCTACATTGGCATCTTTTCATTTTTGTATCTTGTGCCATTGTTGTACCTAATTAATTCAAACTTCAACTTCAAACAATTCAGTAAAGGCTGGATTCACTATTCCTAAATCCCATGCCAATAGCTTTACATTCCAGCATTCATATTTCACAAACACGCCTCCCTTGAGGGCAGTTTTAGAGGGAGCATTTTTTAATATATACAGAATATCATGTTGTGCCCCCGATTTGTAATGGGTCTTTTTTTTTAACAAAACAGCCTTGGGAACAAATTAGCTTTCTAATCATTTTGTGACTGATTTGTTCAATTATATTATGAATGTAAATTTATTAATTTAGAAAATGCCTGATAGCAAGAAATTTTTGCCATCTCCAACCTGTTCAATATTGTTGTGCAGCCGTTGCTAGGTGCCTATAAATATGCAATTCTATTAAACATTTGGCCCAATTCAGTGAAATATTGTGATCTCACTGTCGCCAGCAAAAATGCAAGATTTTTAGTTTTGGTCCTTTCTGTCTCAGATTCCTAGGTCCAAGTAGTCTTTTGCCTGCTCCTGCTATGGAGTCTGATTTGAAGTGTTAAACAACAGATCCAAATATACATCAGCAGCAAACATTGCAATGCTTATGTCTGATGATGTTTGCTTCTGCTGTAGCATGTCCCTGCAAGCAGCATGAATAGACAAAAGCTACTTATATCTTCATTCCTAAATTTCCCCATGTTGCCTCGCTGTCTTTTTTTTATTCTTTCATAGGATGAGGTATTCATTGCCCATTCCAAATTGCCCTTGAGGAGGTGATGCTGAGCCGCCAACTTGAACTGCTGCAATCCATCTGGTGTAGGTACACCCGTAGTACTATTAAACAGGTAGTTCCAGGATATAGATAGTGTCAGGGATGGTGCTCAAACATGGGCGCAAATGGCGATATGGGCGCAAGGCCCCACAAGAGTCAAAAAACTAGGCTCTCGTCGGTATGCTCTCATTTTAATTTTCTAGCCCCCTCCCACCCCACCCCTACCCCCACCAGTGATGTAATGCATTTCTCGCCAGATTGGTTGGAAACCTCATTTAAAAAAATTATAGGCCTGTAACTTCTGGTTAGCAGCGGGAAGCCACTGGCCATCGATTCTAAAAGGTAAAATGTGCTCGGACATCGTGACCAACTAGATCTTCTCTTCTAGATGCAGGCTGGGTCTCCAGCACGTCGGTCTGTGTAGGCTCCAGTGCAGCGCAAGAGGAGTGCTGCATCGCTCCCTTATGACAGGGCCAGCTTGAGAACGCCCATTGAGGGCAGGCATTTAAACAGCAGATTTAGATTGAACACAGCAACTTAAGTCAGAGATCCTAGATGTGGTTACAGGCAATAATCTCATTAAAAGGCTTCCTTGCCATCGGCCCAAATTTGGATCTCCTCCCTCGCTGGCATGAGTTTCCGGTCGGCAAGGTAGCAGGGGCAGCACGGTAGCATGGTGGTTAGCATAAATGCTTCACAGCTCCAGGGTCCCAGGTTCGATTCCCGGCTGGGTCACTGTCTGTGTGGAGTCTGCACGTCCTCCCCCTGTGTGCGTGGGTTTCCTCCGGGTGCTCCGGTTTCCTCCCACTGTCCAAAGATGTGCGGGTTAGGTGGATTGGCCATGCTAAATTGCCCGTAGTGTCCTAATAAATGTAAGGTTAAGGGGGGGGTTGTTGGGTTACGGGTATAGGGTGGATACGTGGGTTTGAGTAGGGTGATCATGGCTCGGCACAACATTGAGGGTCGAAGGGCCTGTTCTGTGCTGTACTGTTCTATGTTCTATGTTCTAAGGTTACCAACAGGTTATCAAAAGCAGGAATGAGGCAGAGGAAACCCGTTGAGACGCACAGATAAGTATAGCCGCTGTAGAGGGGATTAGAGAGACATGCCTGGGAAGCACCATGGCACTGCCCTCTGGGGGCAGAGGAAGGATACAGTGCCATGGGACAGTGCCATCAGGGGCCCTCTGGGGAGGACACTTGTGGGGGATTCCCCTCATCCCCATGAGGGGTGGGGGGGACTCCCATAGCAACTCCCTCCTGACTGTATACCACTGTGCCACCCCCCCTGGTGAGTCTGTGCTATCGTTGGGGCAGGATATACCTAGGGATAATGATTGTGGCGTCTGGAACATTAGCTGCAAGGTATGATTTGCTGAGTATGACTCTGTTGGGCTGTTGCTGTTGCTTAATCTGAGGGGCAGATCTCCCAATTTTGGCACAAGCTCCCAGATGGTTGCAAGGAGGATTTTTCAGGGTTTACAGTGCTTGGTTTGCCATTGTAATTTCTGGTGCCAGGCCAATGCCAGGTCCTCTGTCTCTTTTTATTCCCTCTTGACTTTTCTGTGTCAGTTTAGTCCAACTGAATGGCTTGCTAAGCTATTTCAGAGGACAGTTAAGAGTCAACCACATTGCTGTGGGTCAGGAGTCACATGTAAACAAGATCAGGTGAGGATTGTGATGTTCCTTGTATAGTTCTCCAAGATAGCTTTGTTGTGTTTACAAAGACCATCAAGCTATGTATTTAAAACAAAGCTAGTTTATTTTACACTACTTTAAATGGTGCGCACACTACTAAGTAATAGCTAACAAAATAACAGTACTGAATCTATGTTACTGTAATCTATTATATGTCTCTAATACAACCAACACTCGATCTCAACTTGCACTGTCCTTCTCCATGAGCTTCTCCCAGAATGCTTAGAAGTACAGCCTTTTATAAGACTACTCAGTGATGCCATCTAGTGTTGAGATACAGGAACATCATCTTGTTAACCCTTTACTCTCCTTGTATTATACATATCATTACATTCCTTTTTTTTCAACGTTTGTCCAGTTCAAACAGGAAAATATACGTAAAGATATTAAATGATACATTGACATGTATGCCAAAAGTTAACCAGTGAATCAAAATTTGTTTAAAAATGTGTTTGTTTTTCTTTACAAATTAAGTCTTTCAGGTTTTTTCTGATTCTGGATGATCTCCTCAATCCTGTCGATTGAGTTGTAGATGTTTACAATGGCTTCTGGAAGTCACCTTGTTCATCATCAGATCCTGTTGCAGTATGTAATAAATTACCATCAAACTTACAACATGGAAATAAAGTTTAAGAAGACTTGATTTTCAAAAGAGCACATCAGTTTCATCTAAGAACCGAACCATCAGTTGCTTCAACAATATACGAGTGAGGTGCTGCTTGGTGTATGACCTTAGCTAAATCAGTCCGTCCTCTAGGGGGAATCTGGGGCGGAATTCTCCGATCCTTCGCCGGCGTGGTCGGCGCTGCGCCGGTTGGGGTATGCGGCAACTCTCTGGCCCAGGCCGGCACGCGATGTCGCGCCCATTCTCTGGCCCAGATGGGCCGAGCAGCCATTAACAAAAAGCCAAGTCCCGCTGGCACTGTTCTAACATCCTCTGAGCCGGCGGGACCTCGGCGTTGTGGGGTCCGTGGGCGTCCTGTGGGGGAGGGGAGAGGGGTTCTGACCCCGGGGGGGCCTCCATAGTGGCCATGATCGGGGCCCACCAATCGGCGGGCCAGTGTCTCTGCCCCATGACCTCTTTTCCTCCGCGCTGGCTCCTGTAGTCCTGCACCATTTGGCGTTGGGGCCGCCGTGGGGAAGAAGGCAACTGTGCATGCGCTAGTTGGCACCAGCCCAACTGCGCATGCGCGGAGCCCCACGGTGCCAGGTTCAGGCCGGAATTGGCTGCTTGAGCGGCGTAGGTCTCTTCAGCGCCGTCCTAGCCCCCTGTGGGCCACAGAATGGGGTCCCGGAAAGAGCACCGACACCGGAGTAAAACACTCCTATTTTTACTCTGGTGCGGCACCTAGCCACCCGTTGGGAGAATCCCGCCCCCAAATTCTCACTAGATCATCTGGATCAAGTGGTTCCATCGATTTTGCATGTTCATTGTAGTATTTCTCCTGAAGGTGCTTTTGATGTTGCATTTTCTCTATGACTTGCTGAAGATCAGGATCAGCTCATTGTAAACATAGAAGAGTTACACGCAACGATCTATTCATTAATAACTGAGCAGGAGTTAAACCAGAAAGGAGTAGCCGTATAATTCAATAAAGCTAAAAACATATCTAAGCTAGAGTCAAATGCTTTCTTGAAAAGTTGTTTCACAATGTGAACGCCTTTTTCAATCTTGCCATTAGATTATGGATAAAGAGGACTAGACGTGATATGAGTGAAATCACAGTTACGAGCATATTCTGTCCAATCATCACTATCAAAGCAAGGTGCATTGTCTGTCATAACTCTGCAAGGTATCCCATGATGAGCAAATAATTCGTTTGTCGCTTCCATCACAAATTTCAAAGTAGAATCAGACAATTTCATTACCACCAGGTAGCTTGAAAAATAGTCAATGATCAATACATAATCACGACCATGATCAATACCAACTTTCGACCATGACATCTTCTCGAGATTGTGAGTTGTCAGTTTCTCTTTGCTCTGTATTGACTGATTTCGCTGGCATGTCTCACATTCTAGCACAAAATTGGCTATGTCAGTGTTTTTCCAGGCCAATATACTGCTTGTCTCACGCTATGCTTACACTTTTCTACACCTAAATGACCTTCATGAACCTTCTGGAGGATCATGTGTCTCAGCATTGTGGGAATGACAAGACAATCAAGACAAAGTAGAAATCCATCTACGACAGTGAGATCAGATCTAATATTTCTGAAATTTGAACAGCTTCCTTTCGGCCAACCATTTTTCATATGGCTGATTACTCATTGTAACATTGCATCTTTCTCAGTATCTGCTCTAATGAGCTTGAGTTTTTCATCAGAGACAAGAAGAGTTTCAGCTAAAAGTTCCGCTTGAGCTTCTATAAGTTGAACTATCTCAGGCTGCTGCTCATCTGTTTCCGTAGCAACAGATAATGCGTCAGCAATTTTAAGGTCTTTCCCTGGAGTGTAGACCAGTTGAAGGTCATACCTTCGTAGTTTCATGATAATTCGTTGCAGTCTTGGAGCTATATCATTCAGATCTTTCTTGATTATATGAACTAGTGGTCGCTGACCTGTTTCAACCATGAACAAGCGGAAGTCCATATGCATAGTCATAGAATTTCTGTATTCTCGTAAGCAAGCCTAAACACTCTTTCTCGATCTGAGCCTTGCTCTGTGGTGGTCATAGATCTGGATGCATATGCAATGGGTCTGCAAAAAGCATCATCATTCTTCTGAAGGAGGACTGCCCCAATCCCATTTTGACTCTCAACCGTGGAAATCTTTGTTTCTCGCCCAGGGCCAAAGAAGGAAAGGACGGGTGCGGTGCTCAGTGATGATTTGAGATCAGACTATTCTTTTGTGTGCTCTGCAGTCCATGAGAAGGAAGTGTTCTTTCTTTAGAGGTGACACAAGGCATTTGTTCGTGAAGCAAGGTTGGGGATGAATTTTCCAAAGAAATTCACTACACCAACGAATCTCAGAACTGCTTTTTTAATCTTCTGGGATGGACATTTTCTGGATAGCAGCAATCTTATCATTATCTGGTTGCACACCATGTTCCGATATTTGGTCACCTAGAAATTTTAACGTTGAGATATCAAAGTTGCACTTGGCCCGATTATCCTTAAATCTGTATTTGTGTATTCTCTTAACACTTGCAGGAGTCTTACATTGTGTTCTTGATGAGTAGGTGACCATATTACAATGTCATCAACATATACACAAACTCCATCTATGCCTTCTGTCATCTGTTCCATGGCACGATGGAATATCTCAGATGCTGAGATGGCATTCTGTTAAAGCAGTAACGACCATATGGCGCGTTGAATGTACACAATTGTTTGCTTGTGTCATCCACTTGCATTTGCCAAAAACCTCTGGAAGCATCTTGTTTGGAGAGTATCTTGGCGTTAGCGTTCACTGGATAGTGTTCACGTCTGATGTTCATATTCAGATCCTTCGGATCAATACTAATGCTGAGGTCACCATTGGGTTTTCTCACGCACACCATTGAGCTGATCGAATCTGTACGTTCTGTAATTTTGGAAATAATCCCAAGGTGCTGCATTCCTTCCAGTTCCTGCTTGAGACGGTCACATAATGGAGCAGGAAACCTCCTTGGAGGGTGCACCACTGGTTTAGCATTCGCTTTTAGTTGAATTTCGTATTGGAAAGAAAGAGTACCCATACCTTCAAATACATGAGCAAACTTTGCGAGGATGCGTTCAATGTCTTCCTGCACAGCTGGAAGAGGTTTGCTGGTGCTGTAGATTTGTTTCACAAGTTTAAGTCTTGACAGGCAAGTGCACCTGATAGTGATGAATGTCTAGCTTCAACAATTTTGAACCACAAGGATATCGCAGTGTCATTGTTTGTCACTGAAAGGTAGTATGATCCAAAAGAAGTGATCGTGTTACCATTGTAGTCACATGACTGGCAGCCAGTTTTCTGAACCTTAGGACATTGACGTAGTTGGGATAAATCAAGAGTATTGATTAAATTAGCAGCTGCTCCAGTGTCCAGTTTGAACACAGTCTCAGAACCATTGGGCGGAATTCTCCACTGGTGGCCAAAATCGCGGAGGCCGTCGTGAACTCGGCCGAGGTTCACGACGGCCTCGGGGCCCGCTCCCCGCACCTAATTCACCCCCACCCGGGGGGGGCTAGGAGCGGGCCTCCGTCTTTCCCGGCAGCGACCTCGTCACGCCGGACATAATGCGCAAAACGGCGCATTTGTGAGGTCATCCGCGCATGCGTGGGTTGCCGGTTCCAACCCGCGCATGCGCGGATTACTTCATCGTGCAGACGGCGCGAACCGCGCATGCGCGGTGGCCGTCTTTCTCCTCAGCTGCCCGGCAAGATCTTGCCGGGCGGCGGAGGGGAAAGAGTGCGTCCATTTTGGACGCTGGCCCAACGATCAATGGGCACCGATCGCGGGCCTGTCCCCTCCCGAGCACAGTCCCCCGGCATCTGGCGCCCGTTTCATGAATGCAGCGTGTGGTTGCTACCGTGGTCAAACGGGCGTGAAGGGCCGGCCGCTCGGCCCATCGGGCTCGGAGAATCGCCGTTGGCCGTGAAAAACGGCGAGCGCCAATTTTTCCGAGCCGAGGGGGGGAGAATCACTGGGGACGCCAGATGGGCGTAAAAAATGTCGGGAGGTTCTCCCACGCCGCGTGGGGAGCGGAGAATTCCGCCCATTGACTTGTGTCAATACCCTGTGGCAGGGGGATGGGAACCGAAGCAGGAAGTTGGAAGGTAGTAAAACAGGGACAGAAGCAAAAGGAAGTAAGGGGGAAAGTGTAAGACAGAGAAGTAAAAGTCAAAAATCAAAAAGGGCGACAGTATAAGGTATACTGACTGAGGGGAGCTCAGTGAATAGGCCCAGTAATACTAAAAGGAATAAAACTGGAGATGTTAAGATTCAAAACAGAGGTAAAGAAACCAACATAAGTGTACTTTACCTGAATGCTCGTTGTATTCGGAATAAAGTAAATGAGTTGATGGCGCAAATTATTGTGAGTGACTATGATTTAGTGGCCATTACTGAAACATGGTTAAAGGATGGTCACAACTGGGAGTTAAATATCCGAGGGTATCAAACTATTTGGAAGGACAGAGTGGATGGTAAGGGAGGTGGTGTAGCTCTGTTATTGAAGGATGACATCCGGGCAATAGTAAGGGATGACATCGGTGCTATGGAGGATAAGGTTGAATCCATTTGGGTGGAAATCAGGAATAATAAGGCGAAAAGGTCACTGATAGGAGTAGTCTATAGGCCACCAAATAGTAACGTTATGTTGGGGCAGGCAACAAACAAAGAAATAACTGATGCATGTAGAAATGGTACAGCAGTTATCATGGGGGATTTTAATCTACATGTCGATTGGTTTAACCAGGTCCGTCAAGGCAGCCTTGAGGAGGAGTTTATAGAATGTATCCGCAATAACTTTTCACATCCCCATAGCTCTGATCATGGATGAAATAATGCATTACACTATTTGAATTTCCTTGACATTCAGGCTGAGCAGCTCTATCACTGAACCTGTGTACCAACATCTCAGGATCATAATCCTTTTTGTAGGGTGACACATTTAAGATCTGGCTTTCAACCTGAAGACCAGAGAATGCTTCATCAGATTAGATTCTTGTAACACCCAGCGAATTGTTTCATGTTGAGTTGGGTGTTTATTGCAGCTGACTTGAGCTTGCTGCTTTCCTCGGTTCATTAAATGACAAAAAGTAACGCTCAATCAGCTGCTTCCTATAACAACACTGTTGTAGAAAACAGTATTGCAATCCATGCCTCTATTTAGTATTCACCATGCCTGCCAATAATGTGAAGCAAATTCAACAGCTAGTCTTGCATCGTTTACTCAGCTGTTTATTTATGGAGCCCGGTTACTTAGTATTAATGAAATCCCAGTAGGTTTGGTTAGGTATTCACTGCAGTGCACCATTTATTTAATAGGCTTGTTTATATAAGCTTGAGCCAAACAAATGTTGCTGCTGGTTATTAATTGGTGTAAGCAAACAGTTGGCAATAATTTCCACACATATCTTAAATGAAATTCATGTGGTATCTCGATGGGAAGATTGACTCAGTTCTGTCTTTGTACTACTATTGTGAGATAAGTCATAGGGTGCGATCCTCCAGCTATGCTGCACCCGAAAAGCAACTTACCATGGTGCAGTGTGGCCAGTGAAAGCCGAGAGACCCCCCATTCCCGGGATCTACCTGGCTCGCAACGCCATGTGAGATTGAATGCAATTTCACGAGACTTTGCAAGGGGAATCCCACCCAGAATTGACAGGATCACTTTTTAGTAAATCTACATATTTGAACGAGGCAGTAAGCCTTATACTAATGTGCAGATTCCCGAGGTACCGGGGGCTTTGGCATTAAATCCCTTTGACTCGGGGACCTCGGGCGAGCACAATTTGCTACTGGTCCCTCCGAATGGGGACCAAACGGAACGGCACTCGTGGGGATGTCCAAGAGGATCGGAGTCCCCCAGCTGCATGCCCTTTGGGCAGGGTGGTGTGCTGGTACTGCTGGTGCCACCTGGGTATCCTGGCAGTGCCAGCCTGGCATCCTGGCAGTGCCACCTGGGTGCCAGCCGGTACTGTCAAGGTGCCCAGATGGCACTACAAGCTGGCAGTGGCACTGCTAAGGTGCCAGGTTGATACTGCTAAGGTGCTAAGCTGGCATTTTGTGCGCACACATGATCGGGCTGGGTTGCCTGTCATGGGGGTTAGGGGTCGGCCAGGGGACCCTCCCTTGTTACGTTCAGGCTGTCAGGGAGGTTGGGGAGGTCAGGGAGCTCGGGCCTCGGAGATCGGGGAGTTATTCTTTACTGGGAGTTCCAGCGAGCGGAGCTCCCCATTATAAAAAATAGGGCTATGCGCAGCCTCGGCCGCACATTCCCCATTCAGGCCCCTTATTCAAAGCGAGTCACATTGAATCGCCATATGTTTCTTGGCACTGAGAGTGCCGGGAAATACGTGGCTAAACGCACTCACTCAGGGACTTTGTTCTCTTTTGGGAAGATCACGCCCATAGTGTTCAATCAAAATACAACCGAGGACTTTCGATGCATATGGAGCTAAGTTTGTGTCAATAGAGAAGCAATAAGGCTTGCTACTGTTCTCAACACAGGGGCCCACAAAAATCTAGCGATCTATGTGGTGTGGATTTCACTATTACCAACAGTAGTTTAAATCTGGCACTCAATCAAAGAGTTCTCTCAACATCCATCAGCAGTGACGGTAGCAAAAAGATACAAAGTCAATCACACTGCAGTGTTTTCACTGACAGCAAACAGCAAGTTAAAAGTATTAACTTATCTTTCGCTTTTTAATTTAAAGTTGGTGTTAGTGAAATTAATGATTTTGATTGCATCAAGAAGGGCGGAATTCTCCGCAACGGCCAACGCCGTCGCGAAACACTCCGGGTTTCACGACGGCGTCGGAGGCCGCTCCTCGCCCCCTATTCTCTAGGAGCAGCGTTGCGGGGAACTCGGCCACCAGCGTCAAGGCCCGGCGCGCCGAGAATGACCTGGCCGGCGGCGTCTAATGAAGTCAGCCACGCATGCTCAGGTTGGCCGGCACCAACGCACGCATGCGCGGTTGCCGTCTTCCCCTTTGCTGCCCCGCAAGACGTGGTGGCTTGATCATGCGGGGCGGCAGAGGGGAAAGAGTGCGTTTCTTGGAGACGCCGGTCCGACGATCGGTGGGCACCGATCGCGGGCCAGTCCCCTCCCGAGCACGGCCGTGGTGCTCGCTCCCCTCTCCGGCCCCCACAGGCCCCAAACTCACCTTTTGTGCTATGTTCACGCCGGCAGCAACCAGGTGTGGTTGCCGCCCGCGTGAACAGGTCGGGAACGGCAGGCCCATCCAGGCCGGAGAATCGCGGGTCGCCGTGAAAATTTTGGGTGGGTGGTGGGAGAATCGTGGGGGGTGCCAGATCGGCCCTCCCTCAATTCTCCCACCCGGCCTGGGCAGCGGAAAATAGCACCCACAACTAGAATAAAGATAAACAAACAATGAAAAATTGTCTGCAAAAGAGTGGACATTTATCATAATGTAGAAATGTGACATTATATAAATTTAAATTTGACTTTCAGTATGCTGTTAAAAAAGTTATAACTCATTCAAGGATATGTAATATTTTCTTGGGCTTTAGTAACATTATTCATAGAGTAAGATTAGAAATTCTGACCAATTTATAGATTTCCAATTGATTGCAATCTAGGAAGATCGTCACCAGTGCATGCTCTGGGGCTGGATTCTCCGATCTGCAATGCTGAAATCGCGTACGGCAACGGGGCGGAGAATTTTCAATTGCGACAAAATCAGGTGCCGTGCTGCTTTCGTGATGCTCCGCCACCTGAAAAACAGTGGGCGCGATTCTCCCAAAACGGGAGAAATCGTAAGGCTGGCGTCAAACCCGGGCGGGTTTGACGCCAGCGCGCCCCTTCCCGACCGGGAACCGATTCTGGTCCCCGGTCGGGGCTAGCAGCCCGACGCCGCAAGCTCCGGCATCACGGGCTTAACGAATTTCGTTAAGCCCGCTTGCCGGAGTTAGCGCCGGCTGACGCGTCATTTAACGTCAGCCGCGCATGCGCGGATTGGAAGACTCCAACCCGCGCATGCGCGGATGACGTCATCGCGTATTTGCGCAAAACCCGCGCATGCGCGGGCCGGGATGCCCCTCAGCCGCCCCGCGAATGGATAATGGATACTGCGGGGCGGCGGAAGGACAAATAGTGCGCGGGCATCGGGCCCATGGCACCCTTGGCACGGCCGTGGTACTGCCGTGCCAATCGGTGCCATGGTTATAAAAAGCAAGTTGTTTCCGCCGTTTTTACGAACGGCCAGACCAGGTCTGTTTGCCGTTCGTAAAAACAGCGTAAAGGGCTGGGACTTCGGCCCATCGAATAGCTGTGAATCGCTGCCGGCCGTAAAAAAACGGCGGCGGCGATTCGTGTCGGGAGTTGGGCGGGGGGGGGGGGGGGAGAATAGCGGGAGGGCGGGAAAAATGTCGGGAAGGCCCTCCCGCTATTCTCCGACCCGTCGTGGGGGTCGGAGAATTTCGGCCAGTGCATCCACGTCCTCCGAACGTTGGCTGAGGCCCGTTCCGCGATGCTCCGCCCCCAACTGGCCGAGTTCCCGACAGTGTCGGTGTGGACTGTGTGGGTCTCTCATAGTCTCACCCCTCGCAAAGTGCACCACGTTTATATTCCCAACCCATTTATTAGTGTTTTCATGGAAACACTTGGATGTACTGGTTTGAATGGAAATTAATAGGACAGGCTAACTTGGCCTGCTTGCCCCAATGTTAGGTATGTTTTTACGCTTTTGTCTTTGCACTTATTTTTCCCATCCAGAATCATTGAACAGAGACGGGAGACATCGAGACCATTTTTTGGATGGATTAATGTTTTTTTAGTTGTGTGAATAAATATGTTTAAAATGCACATCAAGTGAAATAAAGATATATATATTTTTTAACTTTGGTTTGTCATGAGGCTGTTAATCCCATTAATATTACTTTACTGTATAATGTGAGTTCGGAGTCACAGAAGATGAAATAATTTTTTTAAAATTTACATTTTGGTTAGTCATGAGGATTTGAATTCCGCTAAATTAACTATCATAAATAGAGTGAGTTTGGAGTGTATGTAATCTTCAGTGAACACTCGCTAATGAGTGTGATTGTCCATTTAAGAAACTCTGTGTTGCTGGTCATGGTTTTTGTGAGTCCTTGTGTGGCTGATGAGCCCGATCCTGGAGCTGCATCTTTGACCGCACTCGTAGCAGGTGTTTTCAGAAGGTGAGATTGGTCCTTGTACTCCAGATCACTGGTATTCCTTTCTCAGGCTCCTTTTCTGGGTCTCCTCTTGCCGTCAGGTGTCCCTGAAGAATTGTGTCCCTTCAAACAGGAGGTTCCTCCAAGTAGGGCTCTTCTGAGCAAGGGTTTCCCAGGCATTGATGTCCATGTTGCATTTCTTGAGGTAAGCCTTCAGGTTGTCTTTGAAGCGCTTTTCTTCTTGTTGAGGAGTCTTCCTTGAGCTTGGGGAAGAAGATTTACTTTGACAGTCAGACTCTGACATTCTCAGTACATGGCCAGTCCAGCAGAATTAGTTTTGGATGATTATGGCCTTGATACTGGTGCTCTTGGCTTATTCAAGGATGTTAATCTTAGGACGCCTAAGATTTTGCAATATCTTTTAAGCTGTATTGTTTAAGAGTCTCCCTGATGTAATATTGATCCTTACAACCCTCAGTGATTACTTCAAATGTATCAACAAAGTGTAAAGTCTCAGTAGAGACCGCAAGCCTCCTGTAAGCTAAAGTAAACTATCTCTCTGACAGGTATTGCAGATTCCAGTCTAGATTCAAATCCATCTCCATCTACACTTGGCATCACATTTTTAGCTTGGCTCCTTAAAATCCTTGAACTTCTTTTGAGGATTTAATGTAGGCGCAGGGATCATGAGAGAAGAGTCAGGGAACATGTCTGCCTGGTGAGGAAGGAAATGAATTACATATTACATACCCCTGTAAGTGTACAGGCAAAGAACAAGCAAAAGGTTTGACAGTTGTTTTAAAGCTATGTTGAAGTTTTATTACTTTATTTTGTTCTTTCTTTTATATAGGTGATTATTATTGGTTCTTGTAAAGTAATTTTTAATTTGATTTCTTATGATTGGTGACTATGATTTAATATTGTAAGCAAATATAGGTTTTGTTATTTGTTTTAAATCTGAGAAACTATTTAAATAGTCTTATATATAACTTCATGGGTGGCATAATAGCACAGTGGATAGCACTATTGCTTCACAGCGCCAGGATCCCAGCTTGGATCACTGTCTGTGCATAGTCTGCACGTTCACCCTGTGTCTGCGTGGGTCTCCTCCGGGTCAATATAAAACCTGCAGTTAAATCCCTGACCTCAATGAGCATTCCCTTAGTTTCCCTGTCATAATAAGGTGTGGCTACATTTAAACTATGCTGCACTGGGGCCTCCGTAAAGTGTCCCACCGTAGAAGGTGCTGCCAGAGTCAGAAAGTTCACCATGAGTTTTGAGTGCAGGTAAGTGCACACTTTCCTCTCTCGGTATCAGCAGGCCATGGCTTCCCATTGATATACGGAAGTTATAGGCCAACTTTCTATTGAAGACAACTTCTGGATTTCTGAGTTATACTGCTCATGTATAGACCAAAGAATTATTTGCTGTCAATGGGGTAATGGCAGTGAATGCTGTTTGTTTTTCTGTCATTACCATTGTAAAATATCAGCAATTATGGGACTCGAGCTTTTTCACTTGTGCACAATATTAAACTTTTAAAGATTACTCTGAAAATATAATAAAGGATTATCTTAAAGGAATCTTGACAGTTTCGAGGAATATTGAAAAAATGTTTTCCAGCAATCGAAGACTATTCTCCTCATGATGATATCAAACAATCAAGAATACTGGGCTTAACATAGGTACAACAAGGCAAATGCAGCTGTGCATGCACTGAAACCCATGGAGGTACTGCATCCTTCATGCTGACCAGTAGTTTCAATAAGCTGTTTGCGAGACTGCACAAGTGAGTATCAAACTTTAGCAACAACATTACCAAAATCTTGCAAAGGGCCAACATTTGGTCTGTACTTATCTTTGGGCAAAGGGAATTTGATTCAAAATCTACCTGTGAACAGTACTATTGAGGCAGGCAGTGCTATAATTGGAGGCAAGAAAGTGGAAAATGAGGGAATAGATAGGGGGTGGATTCTCCATCCCGCTGCACCGTATTCTGGAGCGGTGCGCCCCCACCGGCAGTGGGATTCTCCAGCCCGGCCACTGACCAATTGGGTTTCCTGTTGTGGGCACCCCACACCTTTGGGAAATCCGCGGACGTGAGTGAGCTGCCAGCGAAGCATACCGTCCATCCCGCCGATGGACAAACAAGCCCAGGGAGTCCAGGTTAAGAGACGTAGTACTGGATGTCTGAGTCACGGAGATGGACTGGAACAGAGAGGCCATATTTTCACAGGGCACCAGAAGGCCATCAAAAAATACCCAGCAAAGGGAATGGGAGCAGATGGTGAGAGATATCAATGCAAGGAATTTGGCACCAAGAATCTGATAACAGGATCATTAAACAACCTCATACTGTTGATCAAGTGAAATTTATCCCGACCATAATATTACTGTCTTCTGCAGCTGAATGTACCACAGTTCTAACAGCCACCAAACAGCCTTTAACAGTCCAGATGCAGGCCTTACATTCACATACTCCACTTCACCATTACAAAAAGATGCAATGATGCCAGCCTAAAACCCATCTCTTGCTTTCTCCATATAACTCCAACTATTCATCACTGGCATCACCCAAACACGTCGTAACACAATCACTGACAATCTTTCTTCTCTCTTGTAAGGCAAGGTGGAATGACATAGAAGGAAAGCAAACAGAAATGGCAGGGGTCATGCAAATTTGCAACCTCTCCTACCCCAAGCCCTATGAAAGAGAGGGTGCTCTGCATCATAAGATTGGCTATGAAAGGGCCAAAAGCATTGAGGATGAAAGTATATAACTGTCTTATGTTACATATCAACTTCTACTCCATCATCATTCTGTTTTCTGGCATGAATTGCAAGCTGCCATTCAGAGTATGGATAGTAAAAAATTGGAGTCATGTGGTGAGCCACAGGGCACAAGTGGGCTGCAGCTAGGTCGGGGGGGGGGGGGGGGGGGGGGGGTTGCGGGGGGTAGGTGGAAGCACGGTGTATTTGTCAACTCACTGGAGGGCAGGGTGGCAGATGAGTTCTTCTGCAGGAATTCAGATGATGGAGTGGCAGATAGGGCAGTGCCTGCCAGACACATCGTGGTGAATATGAAGGAGTCTGGCTCTAATGTGGCACAAAACATCATGCAGAATTTGGAGTCCATAATTTCCAAAGCATGGAAGAGGAGGCCAGCTCCCTGACAGCGCTTACAAAACCAGCTGTCTCATGGTCACTGTCTCAGCTTTCATTGCAGCACAGGTTAAAACCACTCAAGGTCTCAGTGCTGTAGTGGAAGATCAGGCAGAGGTCAAGGGATCCATGCTTCCTGCCCTACAGGCTCAGACTGCTGCCATAATGGATGCAGAATCTCAGTGCTCAGATTACTGGGATTGTGGAGGGGCCATTACGGAGAATTGGCACCATGAAAATTGAAACTTCTGCCCTCTCTCAGAATAACATAATTCATGTTCTCGCCACTGGTACTATGGCCATGCCCTTTCCATTATCTGTCAGCCAGGGAGTCAGCCCAGACTGCTGTTGCCCATGCTGAGATGGTGCACTCTGAAGCTGGGAGATCAAGGCCCAGAGTTGGTCAAGAGGAGACTGCAGGGCCATCTCCAGCCTTCCATCAGCTATGCTTCAGCAACATGAGTGGCACTATGTGGGAGCACTAAGACAGGCAAAGACATATACAGGATAGGCACTAAAGGGTGAAATTTCAGTCATGCTTATTTCATTGAATGTGTTGTTGGATAATGGAAAGGCTTTGATTGATGTATTTTATTGCTGGGATCTGGCCAACAAGACACTGTGATGGGGCATGCCAGATGGATGGAAAGGAGGGGAATTCTGAAGCTTGGGTGGTGAAGGGAAGTTTTCCTTTGGGAATTAGAGCCTGAACATCTTCTCTCGGATAGTCCATCCGAAACAATGGGGTCCTGGATGCATTGACCCTTCCTCCTCCTCCTGAGGAGGTCTTTGGATTTCTGGTAGCAATAGCTGCTTCCTCATTACAGTAATAAAGACACATGTAAACTTATCTGAACAGTTATATTCACTAGAGTCCCAATCTCTCCTGGGGTGAGATTTTTAAATATGTTCAGATTTCAGGTTTGTTTGAGCGCTGAGTTTATTGTCAACAGAATCTTCGGCCCAAAGCGACTAGCCTAATCACTAGACATGGCTCCCTGGAGGAGGCCAGGAACATAAAAAATAGATCATAGGCAGGGAATTCAGAGGTAGAGATTGTGAGGATTGGGTTGGGTTTACAACGTAGCTTGTGGTGGTGGGAGGTGATAACAGTGGGGGTGGAAAGTAGTATTTGGATACGGTTGGGTGTTGATGAGCCTAATGCCAGTGATTGTAAGAGGGGGGAGTGTCGGTGATAGCAAGATGTTAAATAAACATCGAGGGCAGCAGTGGATGGGGAGGGTGGTGGTCAGTCCAGGTCTAGGGTGTGGATCAAAGTGGGATGGGGGAGTCAATGATAGCAATATGGGGTTCAGTGGTTGTGGTAGTGGGTTGATCATGGTGGGCTGGCAATAAGATGGGGCAGGGCTAACGATCAAGAGGTGGTCAATAATCATGAAAGGATTCAGAGATAAAGAGGAGCATGGCAATTTTTAGGTAGGTTGGTAGATGAGGTGCGGGTTCGGTGATCACGGATAGGGTTGGTGATATAATGTGGGTGCCTGATCATAAGGAAGGACGCAGGTCAGCTTGGTTCATCCAGGGAAAAAGTTTCTGTCGCTGCTGATGAAATTACAATTCACTCTTTTATGGCGCACTGCTCACCTGCCATTAACCACTGACTGTCCCTGATGCCTGGAAAATCTTGTTGGCCAGAATGTAACTTGGAGGAGATAAAAACTAAGGCACACAGCCTTATGAAAATAATTCAGCCAGGCACCCATCTCAACCCTGGGAACGGGCTGGGTGTCCAGTTCTTCCCCATCTGCCCCACCTCCATTAAAATCAGAAGTAGGTGAATTTGTGATGGATTCGCTTTGGCTTTTTGACGTGTACATGCCACCCATTTGGGGATTAAAATTCCCCACATAAATTTTATAAAATCACCAATACGCCACAGCTTTGCAACCCTCAGTGATCAATTCTGTATATTCCTGTGCTACCTCACTTTAAACTTCTGAAGAGTGTGTTTATTCTTACTTTCACTCAGATCTGAATGGACTTTAGGTCCTATTCTCTGCAAATTATTTTTAGTGCAGCATGACAAGAACTGAATTAGTATCTCCATATTTAGGAACATTTGAACTGTGTTGCCAGAAATTGCATTTTAAAAAGTACTGAATTGTGATATGCTTCGTATGGCAGATGAAAGAACATTCCTTAATTGGAACTTTCAAAGCAATTTGGTACATTTTTCGCAAATGGGCAGAGGTTTTAATTGGATGTGGGCTGAGTAAGTAACTGACAGGGTTTAAAGCAGACAAAATCTACATTTCTCTCTCTTGAATAAAGGATAGGGTGTACTATGGTAATTAATGACATTTGTACCTAACTAAATCAGGAAACAACAACCTCACAAATTGTATGATACATTTCCAGGACAAAATTATTTTTAAAAAGTTGACCTTTGATGATCATTTCAGGACCATTTTCTTAAATAATGTATCAATGTATTTGTTGCCAGTTCTTCCTGTTTGATGTCTGTGCCTGTACATAACTTTTACTGTGACATGAGGATAATCTTAACGCCGTTGCAAAATACTTCCTTGCCCAATATTGCTGCAGCTGAAACAGTGCTCCCTATGGTAGGTGGTGATCAATATCCTGCAAATTCAACTAAACTGTCTTCTTCACAATATGCTTACTTTGATGCTGAATCATTAACTGACTTCAAATTCACCTGAGGAAGGATAATTGGTCAACATTCACCTGAGGAAGGAGCAGTGTTCCGAAAGTTAGTGATTTGAAACAAACCTGTTGGACTTTAACTTGGTGTTGTAAGACTTCTTATCCAACTTCAAATTGTCCACTCTAGGCCTACGATTTTGTTTTCAAATTAGGTGCCAAGAATATCGTGATCCCCTGAAAGGATTTCATTGTGGTACCAATTTCACTAACTGTTATGATAATGGTAATCAGCTATACAGGGAATTATTACTTAAATGGTAAAAAGCTGCAGCATGCTGCTATGCAGAAGGACCTGGGTGTACTTGTGCATGAGTCACAGAAGGTTGGTCTGCAGGTGCTACAAGTAATTAGGAAGGCAAATGGAATTTTGTTCTTCATTGCGAAGGGGATTGAGTTTAAAAGCAGAGAGGTAATGTTGCAGTTGTACAAGGTGCTGGTGAGGCCACACCTGGAGTACTGTGTGTAGTTTTGGTCTCCACACTTGAGAAAGGATGTGCTAGCACTAGAAGGGGTGCAGAGGAGGTTCACTAGGCTGATTCCGGAGTTGAGGGGGTTATCGTATGAGGAGAGGCTGAGTAGATTGGGATTATATTCACTGGAATTCAGAAGGTTGAGGGGGGACCTAATAGAAACATATACAATTTTGAAGGGAATGGATAAGACAGAAGTAGAAAGGATGTTTCCAGTGGTAGGTGAAAGTAGGACAAGAGGGCATAGCCTCAAGATTAGGGGGGGCAGATTTAGGACTGAATCAAGGAGGAACCTCTTCACTCAGAGGGTGGTTAAAGTATGGAATTCCCTACCGAAAGGAGTAGTAGACTCTACTTCATTGAATATATTTAAAGATAGGGTAGATGTTTTTTTGAAAAATAAAGGAATTACGGGATATGCCGAGAATGCGGGTAAGTGGTTCTGAGACCACGAATAGATCAGCCATGATCTTATAGAATGGCGGAGCAGGCTCGAAGGGCCGGACGGTCTACTTCTGCTCCTAGTTCTTATGTAAAAAGAAAAGTATGCCAAAGAACGACAGTCAGGCTTTAGCAATTGAAGAAAAATAAACGACTTTCATTTATATTGTGCCCTTTGCAGACTGAGGGGGCGGGATTCTCCGGCGGCGTGATTCTCCATTTTGCCGGTGCCCGGGGTTTCCCGACGGCATGGGACTGCCCCACAATGGGAAACCCCATTGACCGGCCGGTGTAATGGAGAATCCCGCCGGCGGGCCGGGGCAGAAATGTGGCTCAGCGGGGCGGAGAATCCAGTTCATTATGGCCAATGAGGTGTTTATTTAAGTGTAATCAATAACAAAGGAAAAATAAAATATCCTTGAACTATCGAAATAGTGTGCCACTGATCCAGATCTTGACCTAGATTTTGAATACCTCTATTAAATTTCCTCTCTGCCTTTCCTTTTCCAAAGAGAACCATATTAAGTTCTGCAATCTGTGTCCATAGCTGAAGTTCCTCAGCCCTGGAACCATTTTCGTGAATCTTTTCTGCGTTCTCTCCAAAGCCTTTAAATCTTTCCTAAAGTGTGGTGCCCAGAACTGAATGCAATACACTAGCTGAGGCCAAAGTAGTGTTTGATTCAAGTTCAATATCACCTCCTTGCTCTTGCACTTTATGGCCCTATTAATAAAGCTTGAATAATGCGTTTAAGGGGCAGCACGGTGACGCAGTGGGTTAGCACTGTGGCCTCACGGCTCTGAGGTCCCAGGTTCGATCCCGGCTCTGGGTCACTGTCCGTGTGGAGTTTGCACATTCTCCCTGTTTTGCGTGGGTTTCACCCTCACAACCCAAAAATGTGCAAGCTAGGTGCATTGGCCACGCTAAATTGCCCTTTAATTGGCAAAAATGAATTGGGTACTCTAAATTTTAAAAAACATACGTTTAAGACTGTCAGCTTTATTGACCACATTTCAATCTGGCCTGCCACCTTCAGTAACTTATCTACACATAGAATCCAGGTCTTTCTGCTCCTGCACCCCTCCAAAGTTGCACCATATGTTTTATATCATTATGATTATTGTCTCTCCATGTTCTTTTTACTAAACTGAATCAGTTCACATTTCTCCATCTTGACCTTCACATGCCACTTGTCCACCCATTCCACCAACATTTCTGTGGACCGAGTGGCCACATGATGCCGTGATGACCTGGCCACGTAAGGAGTCAGGTGTTGGAAGAACGGGAGTCCTCCCCGGCAGTTATAATAATAATTAATTAATACTAATCGTATGAGTGTCACAAGTAGGCTTACATTAACACTGCAATGAAGCTACTGTGAAATTCCTCTAGTCGCCACACTAGGTGCCTGTTCGGGTACACTCGGGGAGAATTCAGAATGTCCACACAGCACGTCTTTTGGGACTTGCGGGAGGAAATCAGAGCACCCCGAGGAAACCTACGCAGACACAGGGAAAACGTGCAGACTCCGCACAGATTGTGACCCAAACTGGGAATCGAACCCGGGTCCCTGGCACTATGAAGCAACAGTACTAACCACTGTGCTACCATGCACTGTTACAACATGTATGGGCTGTTCAGAGTACTTCATAAACTGTTGTTATAAGTCCTTGGTCGCCAGTCATTGGAACCCAGCACTTTTACATGGTGTCAGGAGTTGGCAGAATGGCACAGGGACTTCACAAGATGACTTGCTCGTGTTCAATGAAAACCTTGCGGACAACTGGGCAAAGTTCAGAAAAACAGTGACACATCTACTGTGGTGCCAGTTTATCGGATAAGTCCAACAAGTTACCGGCAAAAACTTCACTAAAATATAGTGGCCCCAAGATGAACAAGAAATTTTAATATTTTGCCTTCCAATGGAGGAGAAAAAAACCCCAAGATATTGTTACAAGTGTTTGAGAAATTTGCTTACCAGTGAAGAGGATAATACTCGATAGGTATGTTTTTAACACTCACAACTAAAGATTCGATGAACCGACACAGTCCTTAACTGAGTTTAAAAATCTTAGCAAAAAAATGTGTACTTGACACCCTTACTGATGTATTAGTCGTGGATTGCATAGTCTGTGGGTCCACAATGATCTTGCTCGCAAGCAGCTTCTTCATGAGAAAGATTTAATATTGCATTCAACCATTATCGTCTGCATATTAAATGAGCAGTCAGAAAAAATCAACGAGGAGTTCAGGCAGGAAACAAAAGTTTTTGCAGTCCAGGGCGCACCCTGTCCCAACTGTGGTGACCACCACCTTTTGTTTAAGAAGGGTAGTAGGGATAATCCAGAAAATTATAGATTTACGTCAGTGGTAGGGAAATTATTGGAGAAGATTCTTATGAACAATATTTACTCATATTTGGAAACAATAGACTTATAAGCTATAGGCAGCATGGTTTTGTAAAGGAGAGGTCGTGTCTTGCCAAACTCCCTTGCGACTTAACTGGTCTAGCAATTCTGTACCTTCCTGACTCACTTGATGTGTCTTCTAAGTTTGGCTGTGCATCTCTCCCTGCTTAACCTTCTCTAAGAATACCAGCCCCCTGCCAAGTTTGTTTAAACCCTCCCCAACAGCACAGCAAACCTTCCTGCAAGTATGCTAGTCCCATTTCGGTTCAGGTGCAACCTGTATGCCTTGTGCATCTCCCACCATTCCCATAAATGGTCCCATGTCCCAGAAATATAAAGCCCTCCCTCCTGCAGCATCTCTCCAGCCATGCATTCATCTGGACTAACCTCCTATTTCTATGCTCGCTAGCACGTGGCACCAGAAGTAATCCAGATATTACTACATTCTGGGTCCTGTTTATTAATCTACTTCCTAGCTCCCTAATTCTGTTTTCAGGACCTCATCCTTTTTTCTGCCTATAGCACTAGTACCAACATGTACCGCAATATCTGACTGTTTGCCCTCCCCTTCAGGTAAGATAAATAGAAAATATTCATGCGGCAATCACCTACCTGCATAATAGGGCAACACAAGGTATACAATGTAATTACATAAGCACCGGCATCGGATGAAGCATACAGGGTGTAGTGTTGATGAGGTCAGTCCATAAGAGGGTCATTTAGGAGTCTGGTAACATTGGGAAAGAAGCTGTTTTTCAGTCTGTTCGTGCGTGTTCTCAGACTTCTGTATCTCCTGCCCGATGGAAGAAGTTCAAAGATGGTTTATTTACACACAAGGATTACTTCGACATGCAACACAAAACACTGCAAATTAAACTACACCTAACAACTACAATAACCTATACTTAACTTCAGGGCAACAATCTCTATGCAGATGGACAAAGTCTGTGTCCGGATCTTGCATGGCTGGGTGGAAGAAGTGGCCCTGTTTCTGCTGGGCTCAACCATTTGGTTGCAATCATTGGTCTTGAACTTGTCTGTCTGGTCATTATGCTGCATTTGGGTTGACATAGGCCGGATCCAAGAGAGACCAAACACATGGCTGTGTCTCTTCTTATCCCTCTGGAATTTCACACTCTTTGGGGCGGTCCTTAACTTGGACCCAATAATTCGACAGGCTTCGATCACTGCCTTCGATTTTGGCCAATAAAGGGGCAGGCGCCAGGATGGCTGGGCGTGTCCTTAGCGATCATTGACCTTGGCTGTTTGGGCTCCCTGAGTAAAGGGAGTGGCGCCGCTCAGTCTGTATCTGTATCGGTTACCTGAGTACAGTTCTTTTGTTCTGGGGAAATGGGCCATTAGAATGCAAACGGGCGGGGGGTTTCGATCGCATCTAGCTATCTGGGTTGAAAATAGACACACAAGCTCTGAGTCTGTCTGAGTCCTGGGTTGGCCATAATTCCCATGGTCCTTTGCAGATGGCCATCTGAGATAGCTACATCCTGTCCTCTTGATCCTGAACGCGAAGCGTGATGCATCACACTGGTGTGCCGGTTATCCTTGGTCAAGGACGGTTTCTACACTACTCTGTCCTATGTTTTTGGAGCATTTACCTAACATTTTTATTAACACATCATACATTCATAATTTCTAACGGGTCACTATAAAACATTTCACTGTTCCGCACAATTGAATACCTAACTAACATTATCTAAGCTACTCTCATGCTGCTGGCAAATATCAAAAATAACTTATGTACAATACAAGATTTCAAACAGCTTCACATTCCGACTTAATCCATCAAAGTTAGAGAGGTATACAGTCTTTATTTTCATCAGCGATTGCAGTGTTTGTTGAGTTGGGTGAATTCCAAAGAAGGGGGCTCGGAGTTTATATATCGGCGAGCAGGAGGCTCTTTTTCGCCCTTTGCGGAGTCTAAGTGGCTGGATGACACTGCAGGTTATTGCAATTACCAGAAGGGCCTCTGCTGTGAATGAAAGGGGGGTACTATTTGGCAATGTTTTTGCACCAAGTGGGAGTTTCAGTGTCTATCTCTATGTGTGGTGTGGTGTCCGGGCTCGGGGTGTCATGTGTTGTGGTGGTGTTCGGGGCTAGTGTGGTGTGTGGTACAGAGGCTTTAATGTGCGCAGTTTCAGGAGTCCAGCAATGATCACAATGCAGGTCATCAGTCCTCTCTTCATCTTGTCTTCTGTCTTCCGTTTTCTGAATATTCCTGGGGACGCAAGCATAATATCTGTTGTTATCTTTGGTTAATATCTCAATTATTTGTCTTTCACTCCTTAACTTCAAATACTCATTAGAATCGTCACCATGTGTGACTCCCTCATTTTTATTTTGAAATAACATTTTGAGAGACAAGACTTTGCCAAAAAAATTTTATTTGTAAGTGCAGAGATTCTTGCAGCTGGTGGTCGATGCGGGGAGTGGGCGGACACTTTCTCCGTCCGGTCTTTTCTTTACTGCAACCAGTGATGGCTGTGGCTCATCTTACTAGCCGAATTTTAAGGTGGCCAGTTTTATAGAGTTTCGTCGTCCCAGGGTCCAGAGGTAGTTTGTGTGTAGCAGCATATGTGGCAACCAAGTGTGTCATACGTGTAAATAGCAGGTGGAAAACGACCAGAGGGTAGTGGAACGTAAAGGGATGAGTGTACAGACTGTGGCAAAGGGCCACTGCAATAAAACACAATTTAAACCGCAATAAAAGAGCAGAGTAGGAAAAACTAAGACTTGCCACAAAGACAGTGAAAAGTGTAAAGAACCAATCCAGAGCACTCGAAGTGACGGGAACATGAGGTGCGTGTGGGCCGCAGCAGGGTAAGAACAGGTGGAATCCCCAGGTAGGGCGGTGATCAGTGCCGATGCTCCACTACCCGAGCTTAACTGACCGGGTGCATTTAGGGTCCTCAGGCAGGGTGGGGATTAGTGCCGTTATTCCCTACCTGGGTGACTTAAATGAGCGTAAAGAATTTGTAACACATGTGAGAGCCAACAATTGTTCCTTTAACGGCCATTGGTCAGAAAATGGTGTCAGAAGAGCAACTATGACTGTATCAAGAAATTGGGTGTCAGGCCGACATTAATTAAAACCATGTAACAAGAAGAAAGAAAGAAGGAAAGAAGGCGGGCAGGCTCCATCAGAAAGTAGTACACGTAATTCTTATGCGGCATCTTTTTCTCCTCATCTGGACACCTCAGGGTTCTGTATCAAAACGTGTTGTAAAGGATTACCATAACCAGAGTCAAAATCTGAATTATCACCATCTCCCGGTTGCCAGACTCGTGTCTGCCGCTATTGTGCTGTGGCCGCATGGGCCATCGTGGAATGCGAATCGTCATGTCTAACCAGTCTACAAGAGTTGTCGCAGTGCCAAAAAGGGGTTTGTTTGTCATGAGGCGTCAAGGCGGTGGCAGTGAAGGGCAATTTACTGTTGTCGGGCGGTGGCTGTGGCTGTGGAAGTGGGTACGGGGGCCATACATGTCTTGGTCGTAGTATTGGGAGCTGGATCAGTATCAGTGATCGTGGTCAATTCGGGGAGGCTGGAGCTGTTGTCGGAGTCAAGCTCAAGGTGGTAGGTCGTATTTCTGGGCGGAGAGAAAGTCGGGTCTGGGGGCGTGGACGTGCTGTCAGGGCTGGGGGAGGGTTGGACTAGGTTGTCGATGGGCGGGGCGGAATCATCTGCTATTGCTCGGGAGATGTGGTGGGAGTGGCTACATTGGGTTCCATAGACTTTGAGCTGGTTGATGTGGAACCAACCAGTTTTACCATTGGGGTACGTTATCTTTTACACAGAGGGGCTTACTTGGTCCGAAATTGAGTAGGGTCCTGCAAATTTGGGGGAGAGGAAAGAACTAGGATTGTAAAGGGAAACCATTACTTGCTGACCGACTGTGTACTCTACGGGGTGGGCGATTTTTTTCAAAACAGGCTTTATTCTGTCAAGCAATTGCACACATATAAACCAAAGGCGACCTGCAAATGCGGTTGGATGCTCTCCCTTCTTTTGTCTGCAGCGGTTTAAACCTTCTACTGGGTCTCCCTTGTTGTACCCGATTGCATCTAAAATGGCCGTTTTCATGTCCTGTAGGGTTCCACCTCCTACATTCTGGGGTTCTGGCAAAGCTGAGCTGACGGACTGGTCAAGGCTCATTATTATAAGTTTAACTTCCTCCCTTTCATTTAGACCGTACATAACCTTTTGCTGGCGTACTCTCGCAAAGAAATCATGCGGGTCTGCGGTGGGTTCGAATGGATCAATTTTAGCGTGCAAATCTCTCTATTCGGTGATGGATAATGGGGTGGTGTAAACGCAATCGGGCTCCTCCTGATCTGATGACTTGCGCTGTGTGGTGACCGGATTCATGGGTGCTGCCTGTACCGTCGGTGATGTGGCTGCTTTCCTTTTCGGGGCATGGGGGGCTCTATTGTGATTTTCTGTGTTCTCCACATATCTCTGGGTGGTTTCATTTAGTTCCTGCCAATTGGGGGCACCTTCCTCATCTAAATTTTGTCCAAAAGTAGACCTAAATCCATTTTGCACTGAAAGCAATGACTGCAACAAGTCTCTATTTGTTGTATACATTTTGCGTGGTCTACTATGCTCTGTCTTTGTTCTGTCATGGAGCTATGGAGCGCTCGTAAAGCTGCCTTTAAATCAGCGCATTGTCTCGTTAACTGTGCTACCTGCTGTTCTGTCTCTTCTCGTCCCAAGACTGCGTGCTGTGTATCTTGGTCGGCTTTATCGTACTGGGTTTGAAAGCTGCTAAGGTGAACTAAACAAGATCGGTGTGCCTGTTTGACATCAGCCATCTCTTTATCTTCGGCTGCCAACTGATCCCGGAGTTGCTTAATAATCTTTTGGCTTTCACTATTGTTTCCATCATTCTTCTCTTCTTTCTCAACTAGCTGCCTGCGGAGCGTCCTCACGACCTCCTCTGTGCCTCGCAACTGTGCCAAACAGGACACAATTGCCATCGGCTTTTGCACTTTCGCTGAATTTTTCTTATGCACTTCGGCTAGGTTGTCCCACCAAGTTTGTCCTGTGCTTTCTGGACCTGACTCTTCATTTGAACAAAAATCGGACCAAAGGGGCCATCCTTTCCCCTTTAAATACTTCCTCAACTCTTCTTCTCATATGAGGCCCTGCTCTGCTCTGTTAGTCGCTGCAACCTTGGGTTCCTGTGGGTTCATTAAACATTCCATTGCTTTTGTGGCCATTGCTTCTAATCTCTCTTTTCCTACCGTTAATCTCTGTTTCCTATAGTTAATTTGGGACAGGGGGATAAGGCGGCGTTTTGAACTGTGGGTATGGCCTAAGCTATTTTCCGGTTCACAATTCCCTCGATAGTTTTGACACAATCTAACGAGTTTACCTTATATCCCTGTTAGTACGCATGCAGGTTAGTACATACTTCCGAAATTCTGTGATTTGGTCGATATGGGCTTGCACTTGTGGTTCTTTCTCTTTCACGGAATTGGATTACAAAGTTTGTGGGTTCTCTTGGAGTGACAAAATCACTTCTAATTCGAGTCCTGTCAGATGTCGCCAGTACTGTTGCCAATCACCACCAGAGTCACCAGTAATGTTGCCAATTAATAATGATGCACTTTAGAGTCACCAGATATCAAATTATACCACCACAAGGCTTTACTGGATATCGATCAAAGGGCCACACAGCCAGTTAATCAGTTCAAGTTCAAAGATGGTCTATTTACACACAAGGATTACTTTGACATGTAACACAAAACACTACAAGTTAAACTACACCTAACGACTACAATAACCTATACTTAACTTCAGGGCAACTGGCTCTATGCTGATGGACAAGGCCTTTGTCCGGATCTTGCATGGCTGGGTGGAAGAAGTGGCTCTGTTTCTCCTGGGCTCATCCGTCTGGTAGCAATCGCTGGTCTTGAAATTGTCTGTCTGGTCATTATGCTGCACTTGGGTTGGCATAGGCCGGATCCAAGAGAGACCGAGCACATGGCTGTGTCCTTCTTATCCCTCTGGGATTTCACACTCTTTGGGGCGGTCCTTGGACCCAATAATTCGACAGGCTTCGATCACTGCCTTCGATTGTGGCCAATAAAGGGGCGGGCGCCAGGATGGCTGGGCGTGTCCTTAGCGATCATTGACCTTGGCTGTTTGGGCTCCCTGATAAAGGGAGTGGCGCCGCTTAGTCTGTATCTGTATCGGTTACCTGAGTACAGTTCTTTTGTTCTGGGGAAATGGGCCATTAGAATGCAAACGGGCGGGGGGTTTCGATCGCATCTAGCTATCTGGGTTGCAAATACACACACGAGCTCTGAGTCAGTTTGAATCCTGGGTTGGCCATAATTCCCATGGTCCTTTGCAGGTGGCCATCTGAGATGGCTACAGTATTCACGGCTGCTTTTGCACTTGCAGGTGGGAATGGGTTTGCTCACAGTGTTTTCGCTGTGAGGTTAATTTGTATATTTTTTGAGGTTTTCTCAATCACATCGGGATGGGTGGTGCTCTGGCTGGCTTTAATTGGATCTCAGATTTGGTGAAGTTGATTATGAAGGAGAACTATAAAATTCTCAGAGGGTGATGTTTGGAACCTGAAGAAGTGCAGAGAAAGTGAAGAATGGGTTGGAATGCAGTGTAATTGGGTGTGAACAGTGATGTGATAGCGTCGGCCATGGAAGACAAAATGAAGGGTTGAGATGATGCACACAGCATGAAGGTGATCTCAAAACTGTGCTCATTTTCCCTGATCTGGCTGGATGCTTCTTGCACTGAATTTGGGTGCATGGCTCTACACTCCTCCTGTGATGTTATGCACTATGTACAGCCGTGCGTTCTTGGTGTCAGCAGCAGCATTCTTCCTCTTGATGCTGGGGAATATCTCCAACAACTCACTTCCCCAAGGAGGCACCACTAAATTGGAGTGCAGCCTTTTAAGTATCTTGCTTCTATTGCTTCCAACTCCAAGCTTCTCTCAATTCCAACTTTGGGCTGCCCTTTAAATCCTGGATTTGAGCTTTCGTCATGCTGGTATGCAGATTGGACGGAGAAAGTGGAATTAAAATGATAATGAGGTGGCTGCATTCAAACATGGACAGATGTACTGAGCATACGTCTGGGTTTCACATGGATATCAGACCATGACCTTCCATGTTCCCCAAATCTGAGCCAGCACCCACTCCCAACCCATCTACAAGTAAATAGTGGACCCTTATTGTTTTCAGTGGATAAACCTAATATTCGATCAGACACGCTATGCGATGGGATGTATATATCACGCCCTACAATCCTTGCAGTGTCAAATTAAATATACAGGAACTGTCCAGTGACAATATCCATTGTGATTGATTCAACTGGATATTAATGCTGAAAGTTTGAAAATGTAAAAATTATTGAGCAATTCGCTGAGAAGCAGATTGCAGTTCAGCGTGGGCAGCATTGAAATTAAAACTAATAGGGATTTTCAAACAGCAGAAAGACACAGTACTCATCATCTAACTACAACATGAAACCATGAACTGTAGATTTAATAGCTTTAGTTTATGTGATACCATTATAAAAGTCATGTCTACCGATTTTGAATTATAAATGTTCAGTGACATCGCTCAGCTTGCTTTCAGAATTGGCAGTCTAGGTCAAACACATAGAGATATTTTAGAGGAAGTTAAAGCAATCATAATCTGTTTTCGTTAATGTGGGGCGAGGATGTGACTATTTTGAAATACTGGCCACGGGATTTGGCTCTGTAATGCTGGCAGTTCCAGCTGCTTTCAGACAGAGCTGGTTCTGCTCAGTTTTACTTTGGCTGTGCTGAAGGCCACCCTGGTAAGCACTAGAACGATGCTGATGCACCATCAATTGGACAAGAGATGAAGATGAGATCCAAATGATAGGCTTTAATGCACAAGATGTGTGCCCGGCAGCAGACGTACAGAAGAATGGCCGACTGCCGGGAAGCACGGGTTCTTATATCCCGCCTTGTAGGTGGAGCTACCTACCTCTCAGCCAATCGGCTGAGAGGCACATGACTTACCTGGGCCAATGGGCAGCGAGTCCTCTGCACCAATAGCAGCTCACTTCCAAGGTACCGTAATACCCCTAGTCATACTACCACAGATGCAAAGTAGGCAGATTGCGATGTCGGCCAGTGTGTAATTCCAATTTGTTGTCAGCGCTGTTGTTGTGCACCTCACAGGTCCATACCCTATCATAATCATATACAACTCAACATGTGTTCAGCAACACAAAGGGCTCCACATGAGCATCATTTAAAGGGATGATCTCAATTTGTGTCTTATTTGCTTATTGTTTTCTGCTGACTCTGCTTGTGGGAATCCTGAGTATTTTGAAGAGTTTCTTACAGTGGTGACGTTGGCAGGGAGTGGTGCTGCAGCTGGGGAAGGCCTTGTTTGTGATTACATGGGTGCTGATCACATCCCTTGCTTCCAGTCATTGGGGTTAGCTACAATCCCCTCAGGCTGCAATATGAGATGGGGTGAAGCCGAGGCAGCAAATAAGCAGACACGTTGCTCGCAGAGGGAAGATGAGAAGGGAGAAAAACAATGTCATCAGGATGCCTAATATACTTCAGGCCTTCCAAAAATACATCGAATATCTCCACCTCACTAGCAGTTGGGTGTTTAGCATTTGCAATTCACCAAGGAATTGAATTCTGCTACCTCTTGGATCCAGACCTGGAGCCTCTGAATAGGTAAGGGCAGAACTGTCAATGTCTGCAAAGGTGACCATTGGCCCTAAATCTCATGTCTGAATCCTTCCAGGTCGCTATAGGTGATAATAGTGAGGGTTATGAAACCACAAAGGTTACCACTGACTCAATGTGTCATTAATGCAAGATCCTGCTCAGCACATCACACTGGTGAATGCCCGCTATCCTGGCAACTGTCATATGCTTTCATTTTCTGCCAGTCTGCTGTTCCATCAATCTTTTAATCATCAGAGGTTGGCTGTTGGGAGACAAGGCACTCTACATCTGGCTCTCTACAACCTGAATAGCACTCATTTGATGAGAGCTAAACAGCTGCAAGAAAGGTCATAGAGCAAATGATTAGCTGCTGACGAAATGCTTCTGCTGTCTGGACCACTCTAACGAAGCACTCCACCATTTGGTAGAGCAGGTGTCCTATTTTGTGATGATATGTTTCATACTCCATATTTTGGATATCGTGAGCCTTTGCCAGCAGGGATTTATCATGCACCTCCGACGAAGAATGACGAGGAAACAGACGAAAGGAGGAAGCAATTGGCACATCCATTCTTCTGAGGCTTCCCATGAACGCATCATTCAGTTCCAGTTCTCTGAATACAGCTTCAAACCTCATTGTACTGCAATCCCACACCTAACTATCCCATAATAGAGTTCTCTTGGCCTCAATCCGAAAATAATTGCCACCAGAAATAATCATTCTATACCAACTTTATTCAATATAAAATCCAATATTTCATACAGAAGCCTTTCTGTATTCATTTTCCATCTCTACAGGATGCCTTTGCCTGTCCTACTGCTCCTATGCAATGTTACCCCAGTGGTTGAAACATGGTTGATGAAACACTGCTGGCTTTCACTGGGGGAGATTGAAGATGGTCTTGGAGCACACTTTAAGTGAGAGGGGTGTGGTGACACCATCTGCAGATTATAAACCAGGAAGATTGTGGAAGGATATGGGACTGGGATTTGACAAAGTGATTTATGTTGGAACATTCATCATCCTCCATGGTTTCTGCCACAACAAAACTTCACTCATGGACAGCCAATGATTCCCAGCTCCATCTCTTCCATTTGACTGAGGACATGGAACCATGGTTTTCGCCAATCAGTTAGGTGCTACTATCTCAGTTGTGTGCCCCCCTTGTGTGTAATACAGGAGGAGATGTGTCAGTTACTGTGCATTTAGATGATGTGTCTGCCACAGATGAATAACAGGCAATGTGAGCAAACTGCAAAATGTGGCTGCGAGGCTTGCAACAGTACTAAGTATACGAGGTGAGTTATGTCTTTGATTGTGAGGTATGACTATTGGTTGCTGTTGGTAGGTGAGTACAGCGAGTGTGGTGACGGCAGCAATGTGTGAATTCAGAAGTGTGGTTGGCATGTGCATTGACCGCTTATTGTCATTGAACTTATTATGCACTGCATCCAGGTCCTCAGGTCTACACAGCTGAAAATGGTAACAAAGGCTGCCTGTGCCCATTGGCTTCATAGTGTCTACAAGATGGCCTCCTGGCTCCCTGAAGGAAAAGGATCTCTCTCTTCCTGTGCACCTCCTGCACTAAAGTCTCTGACACTGCATCAGAAAACGCTGGTGCACTCTATCTGGCCTCTTGCACCATTTTAAAAAGTATTTCTTAGTCTCCAACTCCCATCTCACCACGTCCAGCCCCTGCTGCAGCCAGAAGGCATCTCATCTTTAAGGAGTGCATGATGGCTTTCAGTAATGCCAGGGATGTCTGAGTTAGAACCCTTTGCTGTTGCGTGCAGCCACTCAGTCACATGTTTATTACCGAGCTGCACACCACAATCATCATAATCAGCATGTAGCACATAATTTGCATACTACCTGTTATACTGTGAACAGGCTAAGATTGATCACACACTACGATCCCCTTGCCTGATTTCAGGGTATATCCAATTTTGTCCGCAATTACTACTTTTTTAAAAAATGAATTATATCTCCTTTAGTCCTAACTGATAATCTGGCAATTATAATTATCCCACAACATGCAAATTACAGGAAAACTAAACGCTGCAAATTGCAGACTTCAACTCCTTTGACGTTGAGTTCCAAAATCACTGTAATTATTAAATCATTTAATGGAGAACATATGCTCTTCCTCCATTGTATATGTAACAGGGCTATGCTATGAGCAGGTTTTGTTTGAACCTTCCTAGTTACATCTCGTTGGTATTATTTCCTCTTTTGTCATTATTTGAAATTTGAAACCTATCATAAATCTATAGTGTATATCTTAGACCCATTTTCACACTGATTAAGTTTTAAATGTTTATACCGTGCCCACCAGGAATTATAATTGGTTTAAGTGATTTACTGAAATAAATGTGTTATTTAGCCTAGCTGTCCCTATACAATTCTGTCTTAATGCTGAAAGAAGCTGTGATACTGATATACATATAAACCTCCCCTATTTATGAGCTGTAAGCAAACCTGAACACTACCTGAGGAAATAAAATGTTTTCTAAGTCACTTCCCCAACCCAAGGGGATATTCTTCAACTTCAAAAATGCAAGATTGTTCAACACAACATGTTGTTTATGATTAAAACAAAAATACGGTTACTGTACAGCAGAAGAATGTTAGGGCATACATGTAACAAATAATGTTCCATGTGACCAGCATAGATATAACAGAAATTTACATAGATTACCTCAGATGATCATGAATTTCAGGAGAAATTTTTGAATGTATTCTCAATGCATGATTTGCAATTTAAAAGCAATGATTTTATGTCCTCTGCTAAAGAATTAGACAGTCGACCCACTCAGAGATGATTAGTGTAAAATATAGCGAGGAAACAGATTTATCAGACATGTAAAAATGCTAAAAGATTTTCATGCCAGCATTTTAAAGACTCGGATGTAGCGATGGAAGAAAAAGAAACTGACTTGCATTTATATAGCGCCACACCAGGCCTCAGGATGTCCCAATGTACTTTGCAACTAATGGAGTACCTTTGAAGAGCAGTCATTGTTACAATGGGCGAAATTCTCCGACACCCAGCAGGGTTGGAGAATCGCCTGGGGCCACCGAAAATCCCGCCCCCGCCGTGGCAGAGATTCTCCGCCACCCGGGAAGTGGCGGTGGCGGGAATCTCGCCACTCCGATCGGCGAGGCCTCTGCGGTGATTCTCCGGCCTGGATGGGCCGAAGTCCCGCCGCTGGGAGGCCCCTCCCGCCGCCGAGGTTTGAACCACCTCTGTAGTGGCGGGATCAGTGGTGCGAGCGGGCCCCGGGGTCCTGGGGAGGGCGGGGGGGCGATCGAACCCTGGGGGTGCCCCCACGGTGGCCTGGCTCACGATTGGGGCCCCCCGCTCAGACTCCGGGCCAGTGCCCTGGGTGCACTCTTTCTCCTTCCGTGGCCGCTCCACCATGGCGGAAGCGGAAGAGAAACCCACATCGCGCATGCGCCGGTGGTGACGTCAGCGGCAGCTGGCCGCTGACGTCACTGCCGGCGCATGCGCCGACCGGCGAAAGCTTTTCGGCCAGCCCCGCTGCCGGGGGCGCCGGTTTTTTGCGCCAGTCTTCTGGTGCCAACCGCTCCGGCGCGGGGCTGGCCCCCAAAGGTGGGGAGAATTCCCCACCTTTGGGGAGGTCCGACCCATGAGTGGTTGGCACCACTCCCCTACGCCGGGACCCTCCGTCACGCCGGGTAGGGGAGAATCCAGCCCAATGTTGGAAATACAGAAGCCAATTTGCACACAGTGAGCTCGCAAAAATCATCATGTAACAAAATGACCAGTTAATTTGTTTTTGTGATATTGATGATGAAAGTAGAAGTAACTCAACAAAATTGTAAATGTATACAACCCTGCCAATTTAGACCAATCCCAATTTCAGACAAGAGCTGTGGTTCTACAGAACGTTTATGAACTATTAACTTTAACATTGAGCTATTCAAGCAATTTTTAAAAATCCAAAGTGAAAATGCATATTTTTAATTATTCAGAAAAGAGTTCTATTTCACATAATGTATTGTCACCAGAATATTCAATCATTTCTAGGTCCACACCAAAATTGTTGACACTCATCTTCTAATAATCAGGAAGTATCAGTTAGGTAGCATGAAATTTCAATTCTAAAATCCTGAAAATTGTCGGCAGGTGGATAAATTGAGCATCATATGCAGTTCCACAGGTTGGATGTTTCTTTAATTTTTTGATTTGTTTTTAAAGTTAAAGGCATTTTGCATATGTACATGAAAATATCAGAGGACCAAACATCAACAGGAACAGAGGACAGAGGCCCCCAACCTCCCCTGATACCAACACCCCAACACACCCCACCCTCTTAATTCCCCCCCCCCCCCCCCCCCCCCCTTATATCCCCCCCCCCAAAACCACCAAACACCTCCCCTCTCCCAGGTCATTCTGTCAGGTCATGCACCACAATAAACTAGACACGCCTTGCCCTCGCACACAACGAAGATGCGTTCACCCTCCACAGGGCTTCCTTCCACCTACTGAGCCTCACCTCCCCACCCAATTCCTCCTCCCATTTGCGCTTGATCTCCACCGGAGTGCCCTCCCTTTCCATCAACTTCCCATAAATGTCTGATGCTCTCCCCTCCCTAATATTCTTCTCTGACTACAGATTGTCTTGCAGCACTGGAGTTGGTAGCCCTGGGAAGGACTGCACCTTTCTCCTCACAAAATCCTTCACCTGCAGGTATCTGAAACCTTTCCCTTTCAGACGCTCATGCATTTCCTCCAACTCTTCCAGGCTTGCAAACTTGTCCCCTATAAATAAGAGCCTAAAATACTCTATCCCCACCTGCTGCCACCCCCCAGAACCTCGCATCCAGCCCCGCCAGCACAAACATGTGATTGTCACATATCGGTGCCCACAATGACATGCCCTCGAACCCAACGGGGTGACTGCATCGGTTCCAAACCTGAGAAGCTAAAACCACCAACGGGCTCATAGCGTCCCAGATCGCAGAGAATGGAAGGGACACCAACAACAGTGCCCTCAAATATGCCGCTTATACAATGCTGCCTCCATCCCCGCCCCCACACCGATCCCTCCTCCGCTCCCCATTTCCTCACCGTTGCGATATTCACCACCCAATAATAATTAATCAAATTCTGCAACGCCAGCTCCCTCTCTCCCCCCCACCCCCCTCACCCCCGCTCCAAAAACACCCTCCCCACATATGCGGCCTTCCCCACCCACACAAACCCCAAAATCATCCCATTCACCTTCCTGAAAATGGACTTGGGAACAAAGATGGAGAGGTCCTAGAACACGAACAGGAACCTGGACAACATCGTCATTTTAACTACCTGCACACACCCATTCAGCAACAGTGGCAACACATCCCACCTTTTGAAACCTGCCTTAATTCCTTCCACCATCCGTGCCAAGTTCAATTTGTGTAGCTGAGCTGAGCTCCAAGCCACCTGGATTCCAAGATACCGGTAGGTCTCCCCCATCATCTGGAATGGCAACTCCATTAGCTTCCTCTCCTGTCCTCTGCCATTACTCGGGAACACCCCGAGAACTGGCAAAATTGCCTCAGGATCATCATGATCCTTCCAAAGTTGTCCACCGAGTCTGAGAGAGATAATAAAAGATCGTCCGCATACAACGAGACTCTGTGCTTGGCTGAACCCGACTCAATCCCATTCCAACCCCTCAACGCGCTAATTGCCATTGCCAGCTGCTCTATCGCCAAAGCGAAAAGTAACCGGGAGAGCAAGCACCCCTGCCTCATCCCCCGAGGCAGCTCAAAGTACTCTGAGCACATCCTATTCATCTGGATACTAGCCATCGGCACCCTGTACAGCAGCCAAACACAATCCACATATTCTTGACCAAACCCGAACTGACCTAGCACCTCCAATAGATATGCCCACTCCACCCAATCAAAAGCCTTCCCCGCGTCCATTGTCACTATTTCCACCTCCTGCCCCTCCGAGGACATCATAATGACATTGAGCAGTCTATGCACATTCACCAACAACTGCTGCCCCTTTACAAATCCTATCCGGCCCTTCCCTATTACCCCGGCACACAATTCTCTACACACGACGCTAACACCTTCGCTAATAACTTTGTGTCCATATTAAGAAGTGATATTGGGTGGTACGACTCACACAGCTCCGGGTCCTTATCTTTCTTGAAAATCAGCAAAATGGACACCTGCGAGGATGTCGGGGGGAGAACCCCCCCTACCCATCGCCTCGTTGTGCATCCCCACTAGCAGAGGTCCCAACTCTGCACCAAACCTCTTGTAAAACTCCGCTGGGCCTTCAATGCCTGCATCGATCCAATGCTGTCCATCACCTCCCTCAGCCCAATAGGGCCCCAAACCCTGCACACTCCCCTCCTCCATCCTAGGGAACTCCAACCCATCCAAGAACCGCCTCATACCTTCTTCCCCAGATGGAGGCTCTGACTCATACAGCCTTCTGTGTAAGCCTCAAATACCCCATTCACCTCTTCGGGGTCTGGCACCACCTTGCCCCTCTCATACCTGACCCTACCAATTTTCCTGGTTGTTTACTGCTTCCTCAGTTAGTGCGTCATCATCCTATTCCCCAAACTCGTCCACTGGCCCTCTGGCCCTCCGCAATTGGCCTACCGCCTTTCCCATGGACACCAATGCAAACTCCATCTGGAGCATCTGCCTCTCCTTTAATAGCCGTTCATCTGGTGCAGCCGAGTTCCTCCGATCCACCCTCAAAGTCTTATCCACTCGCCTTTCTCTCTCCTCTCGCTCCACCCTCTCCCTATGCAACAGGATTGAGATAAATCTTTCCCTATCTACCAGCTTATGTCTTCCCACAGTGTGGGGGCAGAGACCTCCCCGTATCATTCCGTTCCACATACACTTGAATGGCAGCCCTCACCCTCCCACACACCCCCTCATCTGCCAACAGCCCCACGTCCAATCTCCACTGTGGTCTTTGGACCGCCCACTGTGCAACCTGCAAATCCACCCAGAGCGGTGTGTGGTCAGAAACCACGATCGCCGAATACTCCAAGTCAGACACCTGCGCCAGCAGCGCCTTCTCCATCACGGAAAAATCGATCCAGGAGTACACCCGGTGCACATGTGAGAAGTACGAGAACATCTTCGCCCTTGGCCTCCCAAACCTCCATGGGTCTGCTCTGCAACCCCCCCCCCCCCAAAAAAAACAAAACAGTCCCTCAACTCCCTCAACTCCCCAGCCACCGCCGACACCTTCATTGACCTGAGACACAACCGGTCCATCCTCCCATCCAGAAACGTGTAAAAGCAACCAGCCATTGCCAGCCAGTGTGTGTCTAGATCTGGGATCTTCCGCACCACCCAAGTCATAAAGTCCACATCGTTCCTATTTGGAGCATAAACACTCACCAGGACCAGCAGCATCCCCTCCAGCTTCCCAAAGATCATCACATTCCTATGCCCCGAGTCGGCTACAATATTACCCACCCCGAAAGCCATTTTCTTATTGATCAACACTGCCACCTCCTCATCTTTATGTCCAACCCTGAGTGGGACACCAGTCCTACCCATCCCTTCCTCAGCCTCCTTTGATCCCCCATACTTCAGGGGTGCCTCCTGCAAGAACACACCTACACCAGTCCACCCTTCCAATGTGCTCCACATTTTACACAAAACCTAACTCCAAAGTTCAATGCTCTCATACTGCTCCCAGTCCTTACTCCCTCAGAAAGTCCATCTCCTTCTCCGGTGAGTCAAAATAAAACTCTTGCTTCTGGTGCGTAACTTACAAGTGGGCGGGGTACAGACCACAAGCTTCACCCCCTTCTTGTAGAGGGTGGCCTCAATCCAGTTATACCCGACCCTCTGAAAAGCCAACTCTGCTCCCAGCTCCTGGTAAATCCACAGCTCACTCTTCTCCCAGGTACACTTCTTGGTCTGCCTCGCCCACCTCAGGGTCTTCTCCTTATTAAGCAACCGATGCAATCTCTCCACCATTGCCCTCAGCGGATCCTCCACTCGCAGTTCCTCCTCAGTGCCCTGTGCACTCGGTCCACCTCGAGATGCCGGCCAAAGACCCCCTCCCTCATCAGCTTCTCCAGCATGCTCGCCACATACATAATGGCCTCCATACCTTCAGTGCCTTCAGGCATCCCCATGATTCACAGGTTATGCCTCCTGGAGCAGTTCTCGAGATCCTGTAAGTTCTCCCTCAGCCTTTTCTGGCTGCTCATCACCATCCCCACCTCCACCTCCAGCGAGGTCAACTGATCCTCATGCTCCACCGCCATCTCCTCCACTTTTTGAATCGCCAGGCCCTGAGCCTCCTTCCTCTTCTCCACCCACTCAATCCCCCGTCCCAAGCAGCTCCACCACTTTAGTCCTCTGAGGCCTCCTTCCTCTGCTGCTGAAACTTGCTATTAAGGAATTCCAGCAGCTGCTCTGTAGGCCACTGGGTAGACAGCACTGTCTGCCCTACTCTCTGCCATCTTCTCCTGTGTCGCACCACAAAAACTGTCTTGCTCAAGTTGCTGTCTCTTTCACGTTGCTCTTCTTGCCCGATGAGCCATAAACCACTCCCACCAGAGACGTATCACATTCCCTGGGCACTCATGAACCCTTTGCCATCAAACAATTCGGGGGGGAAGGAACGAAAAAATGCAACTCGAGCGGGAGCCACCAAATGTATGACCACTCACTCCGTGGTTGCCACCGGAAGTTGCCGATGTTTCTTTCTTGATTAAAACATTCACCCAGATGTTGCTTCGCTAATACCGGTGAGACTGTCACAATTCATTGTTATTACTGGGTGAAACTGATAGCAACTTCTGGCACGTGCACACGTACAGTTAAAGGCAGCAATCTGGGAGCTGCTGCCAGTAATACCTTGCTCCTCTGTAAGCTACACTGAAGAAAAATTTGCTAATGGAATCTGCATGGAAATCACTGTCACTGAACTTAGACTAATTACCCACTAGTGTCGCAGTAAGGATAGCTGAAAAATTCCAATTTGTGCAATTAAGAATGAATTAGCTTTTCACCAAGTAATATGTGATAATTGTAGTTGAACAGCCTCTCTGACCCTGAAAAGATAATTATGGAGCCTAATTTCCTCAGAAGAAAATTATGGCGGAATTTTCCCATTTTGAGACGAAGTGGTGGGCAGCTCCAGCGGTACCTGTCCTACTGGCCACAATGGCAGAATCCTGCACTAGATTCTGCACTAATTAATTATGCGCAGGCAAGTTCCCCTCAAGTCACCTGGAGGGCCGACAGCTGATCCGTCTGCTTCTCATCAGTTGGAGGGTTCAAAGGTCCTGGCACCATATTTAAATACCAGTCCAGCATATTCTTTTCACCTTCTCCAACCCACCTGTCTTCATCAGAACAACACCTGAAAAAAACATTTGGTCAAAACACACAAGTAGCCTACCTTTTTGGCAACAAATTCTTTATATGTTTTTAGCAGCTGTCACGTTAATAAAGGTTAACCATGTTGTTATGGGTCAGGGTTTAGAAAACTCCAAAGTATATCATGGAGTTCACCTAACCTACAACTGTTTATCGATTTTGGTTATGAGGAGCACAAGGGCCTGCCTTTCAGGTGTTATTTAACAGAGGCATTAGGCACTTTAAAAAAAAAAATAAATTTAGATTACCCAATTATTTTTTCCAATTAAGGGGCTTTTTAGCATGGCCAATCCACCTACTCTGCACATTTTTGGGTTGTGGGGGCGAAACCCACGCAGACACGGGGAGAATGTGCAAACTCCACACGGACAGTGACCCAGAGCCGGGATCGAACCTGGGACCTCAGCGCCGTGAGGCGGTTGTGCTAACCACTAGGCCACCGTGCTGCCCTGGCATTAGGCACTTTTAATCAAAAACAACCTTTCTTCTGCAAATTCAGTTAATATTTTTATAAACATACACAGTAAGCATTTTTATCAACTACAAACATCAATACCCCACACAGCTACAGTAATCTATGTATCACCCTTAATACATTTCCCCCTTTAACTGTTCCAATTTAATAACAAGATCCCATAAACCGGAAACCCCTTTTCAAAGGTGTGGCCCAGTACCTTGGCGGCACTCGCCCCGTCCCGCGCGGAGAATCGCCATGGGGAACAGCATAAAGCGACCCCGACCGGCGCCACTGGCGAATCGGCGAACCAGCGTCGGAGCAGCATTGTGTGAAAAGTAAAACTCAGATCCACAGCCCAGCTCCACCCACACAATGATATCACTGAAGCCCTGTGATAAGACAAAACATTTCTTAAAGGGACAGTCCCATGACAATATGACCACTCAACCACTTCCACTCTGATGTGTAAATTCAAAAGAAAGCTTCCAAAACAGCCTGCTTTCTGAAAACAAAGATTTTTCTGGCTTGACTGGATAGCTGCTTCAAATTCATAACTTTCACACCTTCTCCCAGCAGATACAGTCTCAGACAATTCTCTATACAGCCACACAACTGAAGTAAACCCCTTTCCTTAAATACCCCTTTTCATCTCATATTCCATTGTCCGCGACCATCTCTTTGAAGTCAATTTCTCTAAGTATACTTTTTTTAAAAATGTTTTCCCATTTTGTCTCTATTTTTGGGTCAATGGAATGTAATATACCTTCCCCTGCTTTTCTATGAAACCTGTGTAAATTATAAAAGTTCCTTGCCACTCCTAAACTCCCCTTTCAAATTCAACAGCTGGAAAAGTCTCCCCTTGAATCATAGTACAAATTTTAAATTCAATGTATTTACTTGTAAATCCGAATACAAATGCCAAACGCCTTTACCCTTTTATCTCTCAGTTCTTATAGACACACTGTCTTTATTATTTTGGGCAGCACGGTAGCACAAGTGGATAGCACTGTGGCTTCACAGCGCTAGGGTCCCAGGTTCGATTTCCGCTGGGTCACTGTCTGTGCGGAGTCTGCACGTTCTCCCCGTGCCTGTGTGGGTTTCCTCCGGATGCTCCGGTTCCCTCCCACAGTTCAAAGACATGCAGGTTAGGTGGATTGGTCATGAAAAATTGCCCTTAGTGACCAAAACGGTTAGGAGGGGTTATTGGGTTATGGGGATAGGGTGGAAGTGGGGGCTTGGGTGGGTCGGTGCAGACATGACGGGCCAAATGGCCTCCTTCTGCGTTGTATGTTCTATGTAATTAATCGTGCACATACACTCACACACAAAACCTTCTTTACAGAATACCACCATAATCCCAAAAAACATTTTTAAAAATAACATCCAAAGCTATTTTTAAAAATAACATCCGTCATCACAATTACCACAAACAACATGAACTTTTATCTTGAGTGCATTTTATGTTGCACCTTTATCAAATACCTTTTTGGAAATTTCAGTACATGTATTAGTTCCCCTTCATCTACCCTGCTTGTTATAGCCTCAAAATAACTATAAGAACGTTGTCAAACACAATTTCCTTTTAACAAAACCATGTTGACTCTGTTTGAATTTGGTATGATTTTCTAAATGTCATGCCACTACTCCCTTAATAATAGTTGCAGAATTTCCCCAGATGTTAGACAATCTGGCTTGAGATCTCCATATTTCTATCTCTCGATTTTTTGAATAATAATCTTTATTAGTGTCACCAGTCGGCTTACATTAAACTGCAATGAAGTGACTGTGAAAACACATGCTCCGGCGCCTGTTCGAGAGAATTCAGAATGTCCTGTTCACTTAACAGCATGGGCGCGATTCTCCGCTCCCCACGCCGGGTGGGAGAATCGCGGGAGGGCCGAGCGAATCGCGACATGCCCCCCTGGCACCCCCCGCGATTCTCCCACCCACCGTTTGGAAGAATTGGCGCTCACCGTTTTTCACGGTGACCGGCAATTTTCCAGCCTGGATGGGCCGAGCAGCCTGCCGTTCTCGATCGGTTCACGATGGCGGCAACCACACCTGGTCGCTGCCGTCATGAACATGGGCGCCAAAGTGCCGTTTGAAGCTTGTGGGGGGTGGAGAGGGGAGTGAGCACCATGGCCGTGCTCGGGAGGGGACTGGCCCACGATTGGTGCCCACCGATAGTCGGGCCGGCGTCTCAAAGCGACGCACTCTTTCCCCTCCGCCGCCCCGCAAGATCAAGCCGCCGCATCTTGCGGGGCAGCGGAGGGGAAAACGGCAACCGCGCATGCGCGTGTTTGAGCCATCAGCCATCGTGACATCAGCCACGTATGCGCGGGTTGGAGCCAGCCAACCTGCGCATGCGCGGCTGACGTCACATAGGCGCCGCCGTCACATCATTCTCGGAGCGCCGCCTTGACGCAAGCGTCAAGGCCCGGCGGCCAAGAATAACGGAGCACCGCTCCTAGGCCCCCGGGTGGGGGTGAATAAGGTGAGAGGAGCGGCCTCCGAGGCTGTCGTGAAACTCGGCCGAGTTCACGACGGCCTTCCCGATTTTTTGCGGGAGCGGAGAATACCGCCCCATGTCTTTCAGGACTTGTTGGAGGAAACCGGAGCACCCAAAGATAACCCATGCATAAATTGAACCCGGGTCACTGGCGCTGTGAAGCATTAGTGCTAACCACTGTGCTACCGTGCCGCCTGAAGATGACAAGTGAATTGGGTAATGAGGGACTGACACATTGTTTTTTTTCCCAATTAAGGTGAAATTTAGCATGGCAATCCAGCAGCACATCTTTCGGTTGTGGAGCTGAGACCCACGCAGACATGGGGAGAATGTTCAAAGTACACACTGACAGTGACCCGGGGCCAGGTCCTCGGAACTGTGAGGCAGCAGTGCTAACCACTGCTCCCACCATCGTGCCGTTGGATTGCCACATTGTTGGCGGTGCCACCTTTCAGGTGAAATATTAACTTATCAACCTGCTCAGTTGGATGTAAAATAAGTCATGATTCTTCCTTGGAAGAATAGAAGTTGTTACTGCCCAAGACATCAATTCTCCCTCAACCCCACCCCACCCACTAAAAACAGGTTAACTGTTCATTCATCTTTGTAGAAGCTTGTTGGACACAAATTAATTCTAATAATTGCACATGTGCATACCTGAAAAGTACTTCAATGGTTGGGAATTTCTTTGTGATATCCTGAAACCTAAAGGTTATGTATAAATGCAAATGATTTGTTTAAACACTGGTACATCTGATACAAAATGATTTAGATGGTGATTAAAGGCCATGTTTTGCCACTTAAAATAGCATTACTTGGGACTGCCTCTTATATTTAGAACATAGAACATAGAACAGTACAGCACAGAACAGGCCCTTCGGCCCTCGATGTTGTGCCGAGCCATGATCACCCTACTCAAACCCACGTATCCACCCTATACCCGTAACCCAACAACCCCCCACTTAACCTTACTTTTTAAGACACTACGGGCAATTTAGCATGGCCAATCCACCTAACCCGCACATCTTTGGACTGTGGGAGGAAACCGGAGCACCCGGAGGAAACCCACGCACACACGGGGAGGACGTGCAGACTCCGCACAGACAGTGACCCAGCCGGGAATCGAACCTGGGACCCTGGAGCTGTGAAGCATTTATGCTAACCACCACGCTACCGTGCTGCCGAATTTCTTCCATCATTCCATTGAATCTTGTCCCTGACTAACTTCACTTGGGATGGCTCAATCATCACTGAGACCTCATTTTGTGGGAAACCATCACCATTATAATATGGCACCAAAATACTGTGCCACTGCATGTGTTGAATTTCTTCCCTTCACAAATACAGCAAAGAGATGATAAAAGTGATTTCTACAATATGATTAGGAAAATAAATCAAAACTTTATCTCCAAAGTGATCGGGTTTTACCACCCCCTGTGGGATGTCGAAGTGGATGCTGACCTATTTACTGAGAAGAAATGATTTATTCGCTTCCAAGACTGGTTTAAGCTCACCACCACAACCTCCTGAGTGATGCAGGGAAAAAGTCACATCAGGCTAGCTGACATTGGCAGACCTCAAGACCTGGATAAGCAATTTAATAGTTCAACTCAATTGCAAAAAACGTGAGCAGCATTATCTATCTCGTAAAACACAAAGGCTAGAGGAAGAGTGCTGTCCCTTAGTATGAATAATAGTGAAACATGAAAGATTAAAAATAGTCACATGAACAATAAGTGTTGAGTAACTATTTAAAGGAACACATCTTCAAAATTCTTGTATTTGTTTTGATTTGTAAGCAAACATTTAACAACAATGTAAAATGTGTCAAAACGTACAATGTAGAAAAATGGATTGGGATTTAAATTTATGCCTGGGTTTTTTATGTGATGTTTAATTTGGTGCTTCTGTCAAAACTGGCTCAGTTACAAAGATTCTGCTCAAAGCTTCTGCCTTCCATCCAATAGAAACTTTCCCTTTTCTTTTTTTCTGCTTTCCACCTGCCCCGCTTAAAAACCAATGCATCTTTCCAGTTCTGTTAAAACTTGCAGCCTCATTGCCCCAAAATACTTCAAACTTAATTTGTAGCGGGTTTTTCATGGAGTTTCCCGCCTGCTCTGCGGCGAGTTCCCCACCGCTATTATGGCACATAGTCAATTTTTGGGGCCCTGGGAAGTTTCTCACCAGTTTAGGCCACACTTCGAATTTTGTTCAGCACTGGAGAGCCGGAGCTGAATTCTCCGCCGGCGGGATGCTCTGTTTTGCCAGAAGCCCAGGGGTTTCCTGATGGCGTGGGGCTGCCCCACAATGGGAAACCCCATTGTCCAGCTGGCGTAATGGAGCACCCTGCCGGCGGGATGAAACTGAAATGTGGCGTGGCGGGGCGGAGAATCCAGCCCCCAAACTCAGAGATCGGGCCGTCATTTTGAAAGGGTGTCTAAGTGAGCTTGTGGGTCCCCCACATTGCCTACCCAGGGGCAATGTCACCCCCCACACATATGAACACTACCCCAAGTGAGGACACCCTGCTGGAGGGTCCCTGGGGATCCCCCCTCTTCAGGCCCCAGAGCTTGAACCCAGGATGTGAGGCAGAAAATAAATCATGAGATAGAAAAGGCATGCAGAAAAGGCAATATTATAATAATCATGGGGGACCTCAATATGCAGGTGGACTGGGAAAATCAGGTTGATAGTGGATCCCAAGAAAGGGAATTTGTGGAAAGTCTAGGAGATTTTTTTTTGAAGCAGCTTGTGACAGAGTCTACTAGGGAACAGGTAATTCTGGATTTGGTGATGTGTAATGAGGCAGACTGGATTAGGGATCGCAAGATGAAGGAACCCTCAGGGAGCAGTGACCACAATATGATATAAGTTTGAGAGGGAGAAACTGGAATCAGATGTAACAGTATTACAATTAAATAAGGATAACTACAAAGACATGAGGGAGGAGCTGGCCAGAGTTGATTGGAAAAGGAATCTTGCAGGGAAGAGAGTAGAACAGCAATTGGCAGGGGTTTTGGAGGTTATCCGGGAGGCACAACAGAAATTTATCCCAAGGAGGAGGAAACATGCTAAGGTGATGACAAGGCATCCATGGCTGACAAGGGAAGTCAGGGACAGCATAAAAGCAAAAGAAAAAGCATACAAAATGGCGAGAATTAGTGGGAAGCCAGAGGATTGGGTAGCCTTTAAAAGAGAGCAGAGGACAACTAAAAAAGCAATAAGGGGTAGAAGATGAAATCTGAGTGCAAGCTAGCTAGTAATATATAAGAAGAGTTTTTTTCAATATATAAAAGGTAAGAGAGAGGCAAAAATAGACATTGGACCACTGGAAAATGTGGCTGAAGAAGTAATGATAGGGAATAAAGAAATGGCAGAGGAACTGAATAGTTACTTTACATCAGTCTTCACGGTAAAAGATACCAGTGGGATGCCAGAGCTCCAGGAGAATCAGGGTGCAGAGGTGAGTGCAGTGGTCATCACTAAGGAGAAGGTTCTGGGGAAACTGAAAGGTCTGAAGGTGGATAAATCACCTGGACCGAATGGACTATACCCAGGGTTCTAAAAGAGATAGCTGAGGAGATTGGGGAGGCATTGGTGGTGATCTTTCAGGAATCACTGGAGGACGGAAGGGTCCCTGAGGGCTGGAAAGTGGTTAAGGTAACACCGCTGTTTAAGAAGGGAGGGAGGCAGAAGATGGGAAATTATAGGCCGGTTAGCCTGACTTCGGTCATTAGTAAGATTTTAGAGTCCATTATAACAATCTTTATTGTCACAAGTCGGCTTACATTAACACTGCAATGGAGTTACTGTGAAAAGCCCCCAGTCACCACATTCCAGCACCTGTTCGGGTACTCAGAGGGAGAATTCAAAATGCCCAATTCACCTAACAAGCACGTCTTTTGGGACTTGTGGAAAGAAACCGGAGCACCCGGAGGTAACCCACACAACACAGGTTTATGACCTACTTCCGCAAGCGTCATTCAATCTCCTCAATTTGGTATGGGGTTCCGACTCTGACAAACCATGAGGTCTTCGGAGAATCCCGGGAGGCGCAGAGTCTGTCCAGAGAGAGGTTCACTGGGGCCCTCCCCTGGCATTCTCCAGCTGCATTGCTCTCAAGCGAGTTCCCAACACTTCTGGAGATTCGCGCCCATGGTGATGGTGTCTCTCTCTCAAGGGATCCCTCGAACCTACTGAACATTTCCATAAATTTCTATTTTTGTTCTAAGTATGCAGAAGCAGCATGGATAAGGATGTCTGTAGGTCCCTCCAGTCGCGGTTGCTATTAGCATCACGGAGCTGGCGCTGATGGAGCCCCTGGAATCGGGCGCTGCTGGGAACATTGAGCATGACAGTATGATCCTGCCTTATACCCATGCACAATTTGTAGTTCACTCACATGCTGCTATCTGGCATAATGAGGAATCCACTTATGGTGAGACCAAGGAACCCTTGCTTGCCACCCAATTCTCCTTCCCTCAAATCAGCTGAGTTCCTGCTTCAGGCACCCATGAGCTACCACTTGCCCAACCACAGATGCCCAACTTGACAGGAAAAGCAACAGTACAGCACAACGAAGCAGCATGTACCCTGACAGCTAATATTGAGTTGGGATTGGTATATGATTAATCCTCTGGGCACAAGTGGGCTGCCTGTCGTGCCAAGGGTAGAGGAAGGTTCATTTGCAAGACTGGGGAGGTCATAGGTGATTTCCACTATGACACACTCAGGTGAAGACCTTGATGCATGTGAGGGAGCACTGGCAAACATGCACACCAAGATGCTGTGTGAATTCCAAAGCCAAAGCTTTTTCCACATCATTTAGATTCACCAACGAGCAACAAGCATCATTTGTATTCATCTGTCATCATCTACACTCAAAAGTGATCACTGAACAATCATTTGACATCATCTTCCCTCAAAAGCAGTCATTTAACCATCATTTAGCATCTCAAGTAGCGATCAACTGACATCATTAGTCATTGATTTACCTTAACAATAATCAAGCAGCATCACTGTGATCATTGAGCATAATTTAATTACCTTCAAAAAGCTCAGAAGCATGTAACTGACATCAAAAGCAATAAGCTTGTTCATGAGGAAAAATTCAAAGTTCTGCTGATGATCAAAATTTGACTGTTTCAGACATCAGTTGATATCAACAAAAGCTGTGCAATGGATTTTTAGAAGTCTCAGCTGATGCAGTGTCACATATGCATTCTGTAGATTGTTTAATAACACAAAACCACTAATGGGGATGCAAGCAAGCCTTCTTTTTCTCTGTGATTTTAAGGAGCTCCTTTTCTTTCCAATGGTGAACATTTTATCAAACCTTGTCAATGCCATACATATTCCACCACATCAATGAAGATGGCTTGACTAATCATTTCTCCGAGAGAATATCCCATGGGACTCTTGGCAAGGCCATTTCTCATACCACCTTTCTCGAATCATATTGGCTCCATTGAATCTAACATGGCTTCAGGGGCATAATTAATGTGTATGGAAGGGGCACAAATTCAACATTGGTACTATTTCAAAACTATTGTGATGGGGTATATATTGAACTGCTCACAACCTCTGCTGTTAAGAAGTGAAAATGTATGTTGTATCAAGAATTTTTTCCAATTTCTGCATTTGAGTGACCATGTGCACATGCAGCTTTTAATACCTCTTTCCATTCCAAAGAGAGAACAATACAACCATTCTGCACTTGGAGTTAATTCAAAAGTTCTTAATTTTTTGTTGGAAGCAGTTTAGTCCAGTATTGAAAATAACTCCCCAAAAAACCCTGGAAAATTGAATAATGGGAGTGGCCAATCAGTGACAAATAGCAGCAACACATTTGCAGGCAGTGAACTCAAATTGCCACGAGTCTGCGCACTTCTGCAGAAAATGCTTACCCTGATGCCACAACCTGGAAACTCTGGAACTGGTAAGTTTTTAAAATATTCAATACTGTCCAAATTTCAATCATTTTGATCTGAATGGGGTATGCGGTTGCAAATTTATAATTGTAGGTATTTGTGATAACCTCACGAGGACCATGAGGAATCACTCATTGATCTCACTGTGGTGCTTGTTGAGTACAAGTTCCCATGGTTACGCCCAGATGGAACTCATTATCGAGCCTTTTAAATACTCAGACCTGGAGTGAGAGTTGATCCCGGACTGGGACACAAGTACTGTAGCCACAAGTGCGGCTTCACTTTTGAGTTAAAATAAATTTGGCTTAAACTTTATCTTTGTGTACCCTGGATTAATACACTGGCGATGAGGAGCAAGAATAGGATTCTGGACAGCCCTACTTAAAAGAAAAAAATGGAAGATATAAATAACATGCCAATAATTGTTGGCAAGGGGGAGGTGGAAGGTTAGGACCTAGAAACACTCACTTCACTAAGGAGATAGTGTTCGGCAAACTAATAAGGCTAAAGGGAGACAAGTCTTACTTTTACAAAATTCGCTGGACTTTGGGGAAGTTCCAGCAGTTTGGAAAAAAATCAAGTGTGATGCCACTGTTACAAAAGGAGGTGAACAAAAGGATGGCAACTATGGGCTGGTTGGCTTAACTTTTGGAGTTTTGAAAAATGTTTGAATGCTTGAATCTATCATTAACGAAGAAATAGTGAGACACCTGGATAGAAATTGTCCCTTTGGGCAGGCGCAGCATCGGATCATGAGTTGCAGGCCATGGTTGACTAATTTAGTGGAATTCTTTGAAGACATAATGAGTGCGGAGTTCAGGATTTTCAGAAAGCATTCGACAAGGTGCCGCACAAAAGGCTGCTGCATAAGATAAAGGTGCATGGTGTTATGGGTAATGTATTAGCATGAATAGAGAATTAGTTAACTGACAGAAAGCAAAGATTGGGGAAAAATGGGTGTTTTTCTGGTTGGCGACGGCTAATGGTTGCCTCGGGGATCAGTGTTGAGTCCACAATTGTTTACAATTTACATAGATGATCTGGAACTGCGGACCAAGTGTAATGTGTCAAAGTTCGCAGATGATATTAAGATGAGTGGTAGAGCCAAGTGTGCAGAGGACACCGAAAGTCTGCAGAGGAATAAAGATAGTTTAAGTGAGTGGAGCAAGGGTATAGCAGATGGAGTTCAATATTGATAAATGTGAGGTCATCCATTTTGGTAGTGTCTTGGAATACTCCAATGGTTCTTTGTGATTCAAACACATGTAATAAATAGAATGACAGAAGTTCATCCACTCTACTGTATTAGCAAAGAATAATACAAATAATAATATAATATAAAAAGAATATAAAACAAGGCTATAAAACAAGAATCTCATGCCATCTGCTCATCAGAAATCCCTGGTTCGACGGCGGCTTCAAGATTTGGCTCCTGGCACCTATCATGACTCAGGCCTGAGGTGAAGTCCAACAAATGAGCAAACGAGCCTGATATTAATACAGTGAAGTAAATATGTCCAATAGCTAAGCAGTTAGGAAAGACAGCAAGATGCATGAGAATACCTGAGTCTGGACATCTAGTGCCTCATGTAATCATCCAGGATCTGGAAGGCTGTCAAGTATCCTCACAGTGAAGAGAATTAAACCATCCCTGACAGTCCACCACCAGGATACTTAGGAGCACTCACAGTTGCCTTTGATGGTCCCTTTGTTTAGGAACAACCTTCAACACAGGAATGGGTGCTTCCCAAAAAAGGGTTACAAGCATTTAGCGTTAGTAAAAAATAAAAGTTAGTGGTAAAGAGTTAATTGTAAGAGCCTCTCATGCTCTGTAAATGAATTGCTGTTTCAGGCATCTTGACATCCTTTTGCAGTTACATTTGGTTGTCAAAAATACAATATATATATATCATATTGAGTTGCCATACATAGATTATGTGTTAACTAAACTAAAATAAATGTAATTTCAACCTGTGAGTAATGTGCAATACAGTTCCAGTTTTGACAGGGTGAGATCTTACTCGTCCATTCCAATCTCATTATTATCCTCAGTCACTTGCTTTCTCTAGCCCTTGAGTTCGAGAATCTGTGCAGGGAGAAAATTCACTTCTTTATTTTTGTTTTCGATTCCAGTTTATTCCATAATCTATGATAATTTGAATGTGATCTCTGAATAATTTGATTGATACCCCTTTCTCTCTGACACTCCCCACTTGCAAATCGTCTTACTCAATTATCATTTGAAATAAGATCACGCATGGACTTAAAATATTCTCCAGCTCTCCAAATTGTCTGTCTCCATCTTGTGGATATTCCTCACCAGGTTTACTTGCTACCAGGCCCTTGCTTGTTCTTATCCAAATAATTTACCCTGTCATTTCAATTGTGCTCATTTTGACAGGTATCAGTGTGTTTGATTCTATCCCAATTATTTTAAAGTCAGTTTCTCTATGGAATATTTGTCAGAGCCTTACATCACTTAATGATGTTGTTTCACTCTGTTGGCCCCATTGATCATTTCCGGCCATGTTGTTTGTCAAGTAACGTGCATGCATGGGGCCTGCTCTTCAATGCATAATGGCAAACCTGCCTATTAGTTACTTCACACGGAATTTTAATGCACACACACGCAGTTCCCCAATGTCACACCACACATTCTTCAACCATTAGTGATGATATCAAAAGATCACAAAGTTGTTGCTTATCTCTTATGATCTAGATGCCTTGGGTGGTGGCCAACATATCAGACTTTGTTCTCTTAAATAAATGCATAGACAAGGACTACCAAGAGAAAGTTTATCAATTTATTAGCCTCCTCTAGACTGTCCACTTCATATTAATGCCAGATTGAAATATTCCATTGAATTGCACCCAATATTTCAATTCCCATTTCCTATTTTTATTTCCTGTCTCAATTGTCTACTCTCAATTATTTAATCCTCTCCCAACCGTGAGACCTGGAGAAATTTTGCAGTCCAATAAAATATCTTCATGCTTAAAACAGAAATCAAACATTTCCATTTGATTCCAGGTCGCTTGCTAAATTACATTGTCTGTATACATCGCAGAATTGTCCCAAATTCAAACAACAGTGTTGTTGGCTTTCAGATTTTTATTAATGTCCCGTTCATCTCTTTTTATCTAAAGTTGTAGAATCTCTTCTTCACAAAAAGAGGCTTTGTCCTTAAGTCCATAGACACCAGCTAAACTGCAAATCTTGTTCCAATTGCAGTTACCTGTAAGGCAAAACACAAAAGTTCCACCCTGCTTGGGGCAAAATGCCAATCAATCGGTCCATATTTTGGCAATTCAAACCCAAAACCTATAATTCCCAATTCCTGCAAAAACATAAATACATCCTCAGCTGTTAACAGGCAAGGGTCAATTCTCTGCTCGCCCAAAAAAGGGGCGGAGCAAGTGTTCTCAACTGGACATCATCACGTCAACACCTCTCTTGTTTCGATTCAAGAGAAAACATAATTGTCATAATATACATCCATGTATATGATGGAGTGCAGACAGGCAGTGATTGACACACAGGATGACCAGTGAGCACACAGAAAACAGCAGCCAATCACCAGACAGGACATAACCGCTATAAAGCCAGAGGGCACCAGCTTTCCCGCTCTATCGGGATCCAGCCTCTGAGACAGTCAGAGCTCGTGAGCAGCAGCTAGTACTAACACCATGTGGTAGTCAGTTAGTCTGGTGAAGCTAGCCTCAGGTCTCCAGTCAAGTCAGCATAGTGTCAACCCACAGTTAAGCATGTAATATAGTTAGATGTTCGTGTTGCATCTCATCAAGTGTTGGAAGCCTGTCTCTCTACACTGCATCAAACATAGTTCGCATAGACCCAGCTTACCCAACACATCAATAATCAGGGGACCTGTTTACTTCAACAATCGCTACTTTGCACTCTGAGCTCATAATTTTTCTGTCTTTTTTCTTGTGTCAGTTGTGTTCGGAATAATTATTTTTTGAACCTGACAAGAAGTTTCAACTCACGATCAATCCACGCAGAATTGACCACCATCATTTTAGATTTCGCAAATATCAATAAATCCCTCTATGCTAAAATCATCACACTCTTACATGTGTGAAGTTGTATCTAGATTAAAATTCCATATATTGATCATGCCATGGCCAGAAAAACATGACTCCAGGTTTTGTTAACTGTTTGCTCAAAGATTACAATTTCAACAGAAAACATGAACACTTGAAACAGACACACATTAATCTCATTTACACACAAGCAATGAAACATATCAAATACTTTCAAATTAATTGCATCAATATGCTTTTGTTTCTAGTGCAACATGCCACGAATTGCTGTGATTCAAAAACTCCAAACATGGTTAATTCCCCATGAAGATAAACCTTACCGATAACATGAGTCTACAACACCCAGATATTCAATTACTCGTAAAGTACGAACAGTTAATCATTTCTTCTTTTAACTGCCGTCATTGAGTTCCTATAAATCAACACTTAAATCTTATATTGAGTAATTTAGACAGAAGTTTCTGGGTAATTTAAAAATCAATTAATTGCCTATTGGAATAGTTAACTTCTGTGCTTCAATTTTATTTTCCTATAAAGAAATCTTAACATTTCACTTGTAACTTATTTGGGTGAATTCAAATAGAACCACTGCCAAACTGCACCCTGACCTTGACCAGACAACACAAGCTGGTATTTCTCTTGTCAGGATCTGTCTGCGCATTATTTTCAATTCCCAGACCCTTTTAATATCTTTCAAGTGTTTTCCAGCTAATTTCTACTCCAAAATAGTATTTCTCACCCTCGGGCCTGCTGGCCACGGGTCACATCGCAAAGAGTGTTGGGAGTCATAGCCACAGATCTGTACGTTTATCACCTTGCTACTGCTAATCTGATCTTTCCTGAGCTGTCTTCACAGCCACTGCTAACGTTAGCTTTTGTTGTTCTACCGACAAAGACAGTGACCTGCATCAACAAATTAGCTATTGAGCCGAAACCCGAATCTACCGCATTCCATCCTGGAACGCGGTAGGTCTTAGTTTCAGGTCTCTTAGGTGCCTGTCCCTTTCTCTTAAACATTGCTACAGCATGCCGTTTGTGACATCAAATATGTCTTGGTTTACGCCACGGGTTCTTTGTGATTCTGGCACAATGTAATACAGGGAACAATGACAGAAGTTTCTCTACTCTATTTTATTAGCAAAGAATAATACAGATAAGAATATAATATAAAAACAAAATAAAACAAGAATATGAAACAAGAACCTCACACCATCTGCTCATTGGGGACCCTTGGGTCGACAGCGGCTTCGAGATTCTGCTCTTGGCACATTTCACAATACATGCCTGAGGTGAAGTCCAACAAACGAGCAAAAAGCCATGATATTTTATACAGAAAGTAAATAAGTCGAATAGGTAAGCAGTCAGGAAAGTCAGCAAGATACATGAGTACGCCTGAGTCTCGACATCTGGGGCGGGATTCTCCGACCCCCTGCAGGGTCTAAGAATCGCCGGGGGGGGGGGGGGGGGGGGCGCCGTGAATCCCACCCCGCCGCTCTGACGCCGGTTGCCGAATTCTCCGGCGCCAGGTTTCGGATGGCGGGCACACTGCGTCGGTCGAGGGCTGTTGGCAGCGGCGCCCCCCAGCAATTCTCCAGGCCCCGATGGGTTGAGTGGTCGCCCGTTTTTGGCCAGTCCCGCCGGCGTGAAATGGACATGGCCCATACCGGCAGGACCTGGCTTGCAGGGCGGCTAGCAGAGAGCTCGGGGGCGCGCGGGGGGATCAGGCCCCGGGAGGGGGGGGGGGGGGGGGGGGGCAATCTGTGCGTGGGACTGTGGTGTGGGGGCACTCTTTCCCTCCACGCCGGCCTGTGTAAGGTTCCGCCTTGGCCGGCGCGGAGAAGAAAGCCCCTGCTCATGCGCAGGAAACACGCCAGCGGTTCTGCGCATGCGCCAACTCGCGCCAGCCGGCGGAAGCCCTTCGCCGCCGGTTGGTACGGCGCCAACCCCGCCGCCGCCAGCCTAGCCACCGGAAGTGCGGAGGAGTCCACAACTTCCGGGTGGCCCAATGCCGGTGTGGTTCACACCGCTCTTTGGCGCTGGTATGGGCCACCCCGCCAATTCCGGGAGAATCCCGGCCCTGGTGCCTCATGTTCCAGTAAAGATCCTGGCCCCGGAAGTTTGCCAAGTATCCCACCCTTTACAGGTAGGAATACCAGCAAAATGGATTATTATTTAAATGGTAATAAGCTGCAGCATGCTGCTGTGCAGATGGACCTTGGTGCCCTTGTTCATGAATCGCAAAACGCAGGTGCGGCAGATAACTAAGAAGGAAAATTGAATTTTGTCCTCAATTATTGGATAGATGGAGTTTAAAAGCAGGGAGGGTATGTTGCAGTTATATAGGGTGCTGGTGAGGCCACACCTGAAGTACTGTGTACAGTTTCGCTCTCCTTACTTGAGAAAGGATGTACTGGCACTGGACGGGGTGCCGAGAAGATTCACTCGGTTAATTCCGGAGTTGAGAGGATTACCTTATGAGGAGGGACTAAGTAGACTGGGATTATTCTCATTGGAATTTAGAAGAATGAGGGGGGACCTTCTGGAAACATCTAAAATTCTGAAGGGAATAGATAGAATAGAAGCGGGGAGGTTCTTTCCACTGGCGGTGAAATTAGAACTAGGGGGCATAGCCTCAAAATAAGGGGGAGTAGATTTAGGACTGAGTTGAGAAGGAACTTCTTCACCCAAAGGGTCATGAATCTGTGGAATTCCCTGCCCAGTGAAGCACTTGAGGGTACCTCGTTAAATGTTTTTAAGGGAAAGGGAGATAGATTTTGAACAGTAAAGGAAAAAAGGTTAAGGTGAGCAGGAGTGTAAGTGGAGCTGAGTCCACAAAAAGATCAGCCATGATCTTACTGAATAGAGGAGGAGGCTCGAGGGACTAGGTGGTCTACTCCTACTCCTAGTTCTTATGTTCTCATTCTAGTGATATCATGGTTGTGTTGTAATTCATCGACTGACCACTAGTAGTCTCACTGGTATATAAGGGAATGTTAGAATCAGTTGACATCAGACTGATTGGAGAGCAGGGAAAAGAGAGGTTGCGTGTGCATGATCATACTGTTATTCATCTGTTTTTTGTATATAGTTGACCCACAGTTAATATTAATAAATCGTTTATAGCTTTAGCTACAAGTATTCTTTTTCTTTATAAATTTAGAGTACCCAATTCATTTTTTTTCCAATTAAGGGGCAATTTAGCATGTTCAATCCACCTACCTTGCAGATCTTTGGGTTGTGGGGGTGAAACCCACGCAAACATGGGGAGAATGTGCAAACTCCACACGGACAAGGACCCAAAGCCGGGATCGAACCTGGGACCTCGGCGCCGTGAGACTGCAGTGCTACCACTGTGCCACCGTGCTACCCCAGCTACAAGTATTCTTGCAATATAAATCCGGCCATCTGACACTTATGTTCTTATGTTCTTAGGAATACGGGCCATCCCTACCAGAAATGCTATGGGACCAGCTGGTTTGTGGGATAAATAACATTGCGACACTGAGAAAGCTGCTTGCAGAACCCACCATTGATATTAAAAGAGCCATAGGGGCCTCACGGTAGCATGGTGGTTAGCATCAATGCTTCACAGCTCCAGGGTCCCAGGTTCGATTCCCGGCTGGGTCACTGTCTGTGTGGAGTCTGCACGTCCTCCCCGTGTGTGCGTGGGTTTCCTCCGGGTGCTCCGGTTTCCTCCCACAGTCCAAAGATGTGCGGGTTAGGTGGATTGGCCATGCTAAATTGCCCGTAGTGTAAGGTTAATGGGGAGATTGTTGGGTTATGGGTCTACAGGTTAAGTAGGGTGATCATTGTTCGGCACAACATTGAGGGCTGAAGGGCCTGTTCTGTGCTGTACTGTTCTATGTTCTCTATGTTCTAACTTGCACTGTTCCTGAAAAATTCTGAAAAAGAGGCCCGGAAACTCCCAAGTTTTAAGGGACTGCAGCGTGCTCAGTGTCGGACGTTCCCCGTATCGAAAAACCAGACTCGCTTCAGACAGCACCTCTGTGCCCCGCTCATCACCTGGTTATTACTCAGCCAAAGGGCGCCAGGGCATGGGTCGACTACTGGGAAACCCCAGGACTGTCAGGGAAACTTCTACGAGGACTTCGAAGAGCAGTCATGAGAATGCTGTACCTGCGGTCATAGGATATTCCCATGGCACGTTTGCCAGAATGGTCAGTATGCGTACCACCCGGGCTGGAAGTCAAAGCCACCCCAGGAATAGGCCCTGCAAGTCCACCAACTCGAACAGGATGAACTAATGCAGCTGAACAGCATCACCACTCCGAAGTTGCCCTGATGAAAATTGAACTCTGCGTCAATGGTCACACCTTGTCGGAGACAGACCTTCAGGCACCTCCGAGCAAGCATCATGCTCCTGCATCTGTGGGACGCCAGGGCCAGGTTGGCCACATACACGGGGGAACCTCGATAAATCTCGGAACCACCGAGACACCCATGGCAACAGATGTCCAATGTCCAACTTCCCCTAATAGTTGTGCAAGGACTGGGACCCAATCTTCTGGATAGAGACTGGCTGCAAAAAATACAATTGGATTGGCAGCAGATCTTCAGGATGCCAACTCGGGCTTATATGGAGTTGTTGGGAAACATCCCGAGGTGTTTCAGGAGGGCCTTGGTAAGATCAAAGGAACGAGGAAAAGATCCACGTGGACCCGAATGCCCTGCCTAAATATTTAAGGGCATGACCAGTCCCCTATGCCTTGCTCACTAATGGAGAGGCCAAACTTGGGCATAATACAGTTTGTGACATGGGCTGCGCCGGTGTTCCAGTACTAAAACCCAACAAGTTGACCTGCCTTTGCAGAAATTACAGGTGTGATTTAATGGTCTTGAGTGCCAGACTAGGTGTTGAGACAAGGCCGTTGAATCTTGTGAGAGGCCTTGCAAGATTTAACAAAATTTTGTGAGATATCATGATTTGGATCTCACCCTCACTGGGCATGATCCTGATCTGAATATTTAAATGATCTATTGGATTAATTTAAATATGTGTTGATGGGGTCCACCCGGCATCTGAGACCCAAAGACCATGCCTGGGAAAACTCTCCAGGGTGTCGTTTACTACTGGTTCCACAAACAGGGACCTGACAAAATAGCACCTGTGGGGTCTCTCTGGCCCTTAGAGGCCCCAGGTGGTTGGAGGAAGGGAAGGATGGAACACTGGTACCGCTCTGACTCCCGGGCACCTTGACACTGTCAATCTGATGCCCTGACAGTGTCACCTGGGTACTCTGAAAGTGCCAGGGTTGCAGAGGCACTGCCAGGGTGGTAGTGTCAGGGTGCCCAGGTGCCAGGTGGACATTCCCAGGGATTGGGCCTGGGAAGGTCTTACCAGGTGGAGGGGTGTGAGGTTCCTGGAGGCCTCCCTAAGCAGAGGGTCAAAAACAAGGGGGGGTGCTTGAATGGGTGGTGAATTGGTCAGTGCAGCCTCCTAAAATGACTCGAAGTTCAGCTCGGGTGGAGAGAACCTTCCCGAGACCAAAACAAAACATGAATTGCAAGCTATTTCTCGGCATTACAAAACTGCATATAGATTTTTTTCCACTTGAATCACGCCCTGTAAATTGACTGTCAACAGTGACTCCTGCCTTGTCCAGTTATCCATGCCGCGTATCAAAGATCTCTACGGAAAGCTGGCTGGTGGCCACATTTTCTCACGTTGGACATGAGCCATGCTTCCCTCCAGCTGGAGCTCTATACAGCATCCAGGACCTTCGTCACCATCAACACCCATAAGTGATTGAATAAGTACACCTGCCTTCCTTTTGGAGCCTCATCATTTTTCAGCGATTAAATGGTTATCTAGGGTGACAGTGTGCCTGGGTGATGTGCTGATCACAGGAGCCGCTGCCAAAGAACACTTGGCATCTTGGACGACGTCCTGTGATGATTCTCATACACACTTCTACCTCACGTGGGAAAAGTGGGTGTTTTTGGCAATTGAGGTCACATTGGTTACGATGTCTGCAGGTATAACCTGCACCCTGTAGAGGACAAAGGGAAGGCTGTGAAAGGGCGCCAACTCTGCAATACACGATGGAACTTAAGTCGTTCCTCGGCCTCATCAATTATTGTGAGAAATTTGTCTCCAGCCTGGCCACCTTACTGGCACCCCTGCACGCGTTGCTAAAGAAAAGCCAAAAGTGGCCATGGCAGGGGCCACAGGATGTAGCATTCACAAAGGTAAAGCAACAGCTGTCATCCAATATCTTGGCGCTAGTACTAATATGTGATGCCTCTCCCTACAGAATAGGAGCAGTCCTCTCCCATCGTTGGCGCGATGACACCAAGCGACAATTGCATATGTGTTGTGAACAAATCAAACAAGAGGGTCTGACCATGATATTCGGAATGGAGAAACTCCATCCATTCGCCTACGGCCAACATTTTACGATAATCACAGACCCCTTTTGGGCTTTTTTAAGGAGGATAATGTGATCCCACCCATCGCCTCTGCATCAATTCAGCACTGGGAACTCTTGTTGGCAGCATACAAATACTCTTTTGAGCATCACACAGGACTTCACATAGCTAATACTGACACCCTGAGTCACCTACCGTTATCCATAATCTCACCCACCACCAAGAATGGGCAAGGTCATAAAGACTTTGAACTTTATGGACACCTGCCCTGTGTCCACCAAGCAGATCCAGAAATGGACTCAGAAAAACCTCTCATTGGTGAAACAAGCCACATGATCCTAAACGGCGGAATCCAAGGACGTCCTACGGAGGACCTGAAGCCCTTCTTATCCAAACACAAATTCAATGTAGAAGCTGGGATCATCCTGTGAGGAACCCAAGTAGTTGTCCCTCACCTTGGCCAGCACACAGAGTTTTCATAGTGGTCATCCAGGAGTCTCCAAGGTGAAGATACTCGCCAGGAGGTATGTCTGGTGGCCCGGGCTTGATTCTGACATTGAAGGTTTGGTAAAACAGTGATCATCATGTCAGGGGAATCAGGGGCTCCTGTTGTCGGACTCATTACACCAATGGGAATGGCCAGGATACGGGTACAGATACATGAGGACTTTGCTGGGCCATTTATGGAGTGATTCTTTGTTATCTTGGTCAACGCCCATTCTAAATGGATGGATATATATTGGATGTCCTCCATGGCTTCCAGCACCACTGCAGAAAAACTCTGGTAATCATTTTGCACTCAGGGGATACCGGAAGTCTGTCGGTCTGACAATGGTACCCCATTCAGCAGTGGGGAATTCCAGGCATTCACGAGGTCCAATGGGATGAAGCACATTCAGACAGCGTCTTCGAATGGCTTGGCCCAAACGTTTAAAAATGGTATGAAAAAACAGACCACCGGCTCACTTGACACCCAATTGGCTTGTTCCTGTTCACCTACAGGAACAAGCCACATGTGACAATGGTGGTTGCGCCAGTGGAACTGCTGATGGGCTGACACCCCCAGACCAGACTGAGCCCACTGTTTCCTAACCTAAGTGGGAAAATGGATTCACAACAGGGGGCTCAAAAAATCAATTATGACACCCGACGACCTGACAGGACTTTCAGGCCAGGAGATATCGTCTATATTCACAATTTCGGAGGCGGGTGCCCTTGGATCCCGGCGTGGTAGTTGAGAAGACAGACCCCATGTCATACAAGGTCGATACCAGGGAGAGGGCCATTAAAAAAGCACGCGAGCCTTCTTCAGATCAGGGAATCCTGGACTGCAGTGACTACTCCAGATAGGGTGACACCTCAACGACTTTGGAACCTACCACTGGGAAAAAACTAAAGCCTGGTACACGTAAATGTTGTCCCCCAGGTCGAACACTTGGCTCCAACATGGAAACTGATGTGACAGGCCCGCAGCCAGAATTTGAAGATAGGGTAGCACCCCCAATCAGTGACCCTTCAACGTTCTGTGAGAAAGTGGCGATATCCCACTGACCATGCACTCAAGGCCGTTTGCAAAGCGACTTAGGAGGCCTCATGTTCACGGGAGCAAGGATAAGGATCTGGGCTTGGGGAATGGAGGGATGTGATAACTCTCAAGAGGATCATGAGGAATCACTCATTGATCTCCCTGTGGCACTCATTGAATACATGTTCCCATGGTAACGGGCTGAGGCCTATCCAGCTGGGACTCATTATCGAGCCTTTTAAATACTGTCGCAGATACAGACTGGGACATTAGTTCTGTATGCCGCGGGTGCAGCTTTACTTCTGAGATTAAAATAAATTTGGTTTAACCTTTATCTTCATGTCTCCTAAATTACTACAGTTATGGATAATTCTAATCGTGTTCCTGATGGTCTACTTGCGGCAAGACAAGTTTCTAGATGAAGATTAAGACAGAATATGCTGTATTTCTCTTTCTCACTACCCCTCTGCTCCTCTCTCCACGTCTCTCTTTCCCCTTTCTCCCTTTCATCGTGCATGTGCGAGAGACAGGGTCAGAGATTATGGGCGGGATTCTCCCGCAACTGGCAGGATGGCCCAAAGCCAGCGCCAAAAGCGGCGCGAGCCACTCCGGCGTTGGACCGCCCGGAAGTTGCGGAATCCTCCGCACGGAAGTTGCGGAATCCTCCGCACGTCTTGGGGCTAGGCCGGCGCCGGAAGGGTTGCCGCCACGCCAACCGGCGCCAAAGGGCCGCCGTGAGCTGGCGCATGTGCAGGACCGCCGGCATGTTTCCTGCGCATGCGCAGGGGGTTTCTTCTCCGCGCCGGCCATGGTGGAGCCTAACAGAGTGATGCACGATCAATTGCACGAAAGACTCAGATTGGTACAAATGTGGCTTTATTACAGTCAGATACGTGGCCTCCTGCTGCAGCTGGCAAAATGGCTGATCAGGAGGAGGTCATGCATATTTATCAGGCTCCTTATGGGCGGAGCTAGCCGGCAGGGGCTACCGGCGAACCTGTAGTGCAGGTCCTACCTTACATCCCCTAATACAGGTGCACAGTGGTTCACCACACAGAGGCCAGCGTGAAGGGAAAGAGTGCCCCCATGGCACAGGCCCACACACAGATTGGTGGGCCCGATTGCGGGCCAGGCCACCGTGGGGGCCCCCCCCGGTTCCGCTCCTCCCGCGTCCCCCCGAGGACACCAGTAGCCGCCCTCCAAGCCAGGTCCCGCCGGGATGGACCATGTCCATTTCACACAGGCAGGACTGGCCGAAAACAGGTGGCCGCTCGGCCCATTGGGGCCCGGATAACTGTTGGGGGGGCCGCTGCCAACCGCCCCCGACCGGCGCGGCATGATCTGCGCACCCGCCCGGAAACCAGTGCCGGAGCAGCGAGGCGGGATTCACGCCACGCCCCCCAGCATGCAGGGTCAGAGAATCCCGCCCTATATATGTGCGTGTGAGAGCAAGAGGGAGGCACGGACAGAGATTGCGCGGCTTGGATTTTCATCAGTCGGTTTGATTCGGGAGCTCTTTAAAACTGGCAGGCGGGTTCTGATTGTGGAACTCCCGACTCCATTCCCAGACTGTCTTATTTTTTGGAGTGCATATAAATGGTTTGGGCTGGTTCCTGTCAAAATCCCGCATCTGTCACTCCTAGCCTGCCCAGCTCCATTGTGGAGTCATGTCCTACTGGACAGTCGTCAAAATTCCGGAATGTAAATGTAGGAAACGGTTTTCAACCCAATCATCTTCTTGCTCCTTCATTAATGACTGTCTCTCCAGCAGAAAATCAGGTGTGTTGGTGTTTGCTGACTATTCCCTAGTTATCAAACTTCAAACGATAAGTAACATTTGCTCCACATAGATATAAGGTAATGGGCATCTTGAACAACAAATCCAAAATATGCCCCCAAACCACTGGCCACCACCATTTCCAACTCTGAGGAAGGTTTGTTGGCTCACCACTCATCAGAGATTGAACTTGGTCATCCATATTAATACTCTGGACACAATGAAAGCAGAGGGAATGTGCGTAGAAACAGCAATCTGGTTTCACATTATTTTTAATTCCAACAAAAATACAGAACAGTCGTGCAGACCGAATTTTTCAAAACATATCTCAAAGAGATTGTCTTTTTTTCTTCATCATCCTGATAACATACAAGAGTTGTAAAAGCATATGCATTTCATCACAGCAGGGTGTGAGTGTATGGACAGGAGATTACTGCTATATGAAAACAATATGCTACAGTACAACATGCAGCAAATGTTGTTTGCAACAAAAGCTATGGTTCTGGAAGAAGTAATGTAAGGAAGTAACAGTATGATAAGTCTTGTGGCACAATGGATAGCATCCCTGCCTCTGAGCTAGGATCTCTGTGTTCAAGTTCCTGTCCAGGACAGAGTTAACGTTTTGAGTCCATTTCGCTCTTCAACAGAACTTAGAGAGGGAAAATCTGTTAGATATTATATTGTAGCTGGAAAGGATTGCAATAAAAATGTAGCAAATTCAAGAACAAAAGATAGATGATCAGGATCGGGGAAGCAGGAACACTGTTCTTGCATTAAGATAAAAATGTATGGAATATGTTTTCAAAAAGTGTGTGGGGAGGGAGATTAAACTGGAGGAGAAATGTCAGAGTCTCAAGTTGTCCAACTCAATATTGAGTTCTGAAGGCTGAATGCACCTTAAATCTTAACGGATAGTGTGTATGGAGGGATTGCCTTCCTTTTTTTAAAATTTAGAGTACACAATTTTTTTTTTTTACAATTAAGGGGCAATTTAGCGTGGCCAATCCACCTATCCTGCACATCTTTGGGTTGTGGGGGTGAAACCCATGCAGACATGGGGAGAATGTGCAATCTCCACACGGACAGTGACCGAGAGCCGGGATTCAAACCAAGGTCCTCAGCGCTGCAGTCCCAGTGCTAACCATTGCGCCACATGCTGCCCTTGGGATTTCCTTCCTAAACAAAATCCCAAAAGGGGATCCCAAAGGGGTAAACAAATAGGAATGAGGGGCGGGATTGTCCCTCATTCTCCCTCATTCTCTCTAGGTGTTACCTGTGAATAATTTACGAAAATCCCAATCAGCGCGGGGGGCGGAGAATGGGCGTTAACGCTGAAATCCAGTGCGACGCTTCTCTGGTCCCCGGAGAATTGCCACGAATCGAGCACGTCTACGTGGTGCAGCTGGGGGCCATTGACAGAGGCCCCTGCGGTGATTCGGTGATTCTCCGACAAATACTGGCCGAGTTCCCGACAGCATGTTTCTAACCACCTTTTGCCTGTTGGGGATGGCCAGTGGTGGCTGCAGAGTCAGTCCGCGGCCACCCTGGTGGGGGGCGGGTGGATCTTTCACTGGGGGGGGGGAGGGGCCCTCACGGACGGCCAGGCTAGTGATTGAGGGTCACCAATCCGCGGGCACGCGCAATCTCGGGGCGGGGGGGTGTGTGCTAGATTTCCGGGGCCGGTCCGCGGTCTGAGTCCACCATGTCACACAGGGCGGCTGCCGAAGGCCGACGCCGTGCGCATGTGCGGACTCCTAACCGGAAGTGCAGAGCCTCATATTAGCAGCCAGATCTGTGAGAAGCACTCCAGGGCCCTGCTAGCCCCCTTCAGGTAGGAGAACCACTCTGGATTTTCTTCACGAAAGTCCAGAGTGAAAAGCCCACGTTTTGACGCTGGAGTGGGGACAGAGCCCCATTATTGGAGAACCCCACCCATGGTTTGGTGTTGGCTGTGAAATTCATATTAGTGTAATATACCAGGAAACCTGCAAACAAGTTGGTAATAGCTGTTATAATATCCTGTGACAGTAGCTCCATATATAATTTATTAATATAGAATAGAAACAATTAAAGTGGACTTGATAGACTTGGAAAACAATATATGTCAAGAGTTTGTAAATTATTCACAGGTAACACCTAGAGAGAATGAGGGAGAATGAAAAGCCCTAGATACCTATTTATGTTCCAGGATAAATTATGTCTGCCAATGCTGCTCTGCTGCATTCATCATTCGTATGTGACATTACTTCAGGTGAAGAATCTCCATAACTTTACTGTACAGGTTGATTGCTAAAACCCGAGGAGAACTAATGTTTGGAGGGGGCAAGTTATTATGTTCGACACCACCTATAAGGTCTGGCGAACAACATTGTGCCTTACAGCAACCAAAAATAAACTAAATTTCAAAATAAAATATTGGGGACTGTAAGGATCCAGAATGTTCGAGAAATTAACCTAAAACCTTAGGAGCAGTTGTACATTTTTGGCGATCAAATTGTGCCTTCACTTCAGTATCATTGTTATGCAGGAGCAAAATGAAGCTATTGCACAATTGCCACGCTGGGTGATCATGAATGTGTGAGGTGGTACAAGGCATTTCTAGATAAGAACAGCCATCACATTTCTAATGGTATCACAATCTTTTCTTTCATGCTGATTGCTTTGCTATAACGATTTGCTTGATTTATTTTTAAATTACAAACCTTGAAACTAGGTAAGATGATGGACTAATACAATGGAACTATTAGCTTTGATGTAAAAATATCTTTTGTGAGCAGTGTTTTCCAGCCTTGAAGTGGGGAATGTAAGTGTTGATACCTTTATTTTGTGTTTCTGACAAAGGTTGAACAGTAATGCAGACATAATTGGTTTAAATCATATGCTCAAAAAGCTTGTCTTTTCCTCTCGACGAAGCTGATAACATATGTAGAGAGCTAAATGTGATAGTGCAGAATGGCTTAAGTACGGACTGAAATATATGATTAATCTACACCCACTGATTATAATGCAGACGGCATGCTGACTTTGTGTTGTCAGCTCTATTTCAATATTTTCAGTATCCAGACAGCACAATTTGAGTTGGCAATAGGCTGGACAATATTGGCAGCAAACCAATATTATGATTGACCACTGCCACTTAAAAATATCATGAAGACCTATTGTCTCTGTTGACCTATTGACCCTGTTTGTTCCAGTTTATTCCCTGTATATTCCCTTGTTTCCCCTTTCTTTAATTTTGCTGCTACATTTTTGATCCATGGATGAGTAATGGACCTGTGACTTTAAGGCAATTGTGGTTTGGAAGTGGCATGTGCCTTTAAATTCTAGCAGACAATTGCAGCAACAGGAGGGAGCAGTGATGACTCTATTTGATTGATTTGGCCGATGGCCAATGAATTGGCCAAAAGGGCGGTGTTCTGCCTGGTAGCAGGTGGTGTCTGGATCTGATCATACTACCGTGCTTTTCACTGTCACAAGACTTGAGTTTTTATTTCACTTTTGATTGTACAGGCCGGATAGCGGAATCTAACCAACTCACTCCAGAAATTTCCAGTTAATACTCACCAAAAGGCCACTGTGAGAATCTGGAGCGAAATTCTCCAACCCCACGCAGGGTCGGAGAATCGGCCGGCAGCGCCGATATTGCCGCTCCCGACATGTTAAAAATTCTTCCACCCGCCATAAAACGGCGTTCTTCAAATCCCGCCGGCCGCCTCGGATAACGGCTGGCGCTGGCGGGATGCCATTGTTTTTTTAAGCTTTTTTATTCACCGGCCCAGATGGGCCGAAGTCCCGCCGACGTGGCCATGGGCTACGTTGGCGAAAATCAAAGTAGGTTTATAACGGCGTCAACCATTGATGATGGTTGACGCCGTTCAGTTACCTACATCGAGTGCGGGGGGGGTGGGGGGGTGGGGGGGGTAGGGGGAGTGGAGGGGGTAGTGGGGGGTAGGGGGGTGGGGTGGGGGGTAGGAGTGGGGGTAGAGGTAGGGGGGGTGGGGGTAGGGGTAGGGGGGTAGGGGTAGGGGTGGGGTAGGGGTGGGGGGTGGGGGTAGGGGTGGGGGTAGAGGTAGGGGGTGGGGGTAGGGGTAGGGGTAGAGGTAGGCGGGTAGGGGGGTCGGGGTAGGGGTAGGGGTAGAGGTAGGGGGGTAGGGGTAGGGGGTAGGGGTAGGGGGCAACGGCATGCAGAGGGGGGGGGGGCGACGGTGCGTTGGCCCCGGGCATCCATTGGATGGGGGCATCAGCAGATCTTCCTCAAGGCTCCCCTTCCTCCCAGCTGCCTTGTCTTTGTTTGAGAGAGAGAGAGAGAGGGAGATTGTGGGGACAGACAGAGAGAGAGAGACAGAGAGAGGGAATCCCGTCCGTCCTCTGGCTGAGAGCAGGGCTTTGGTGAGTATATTGCAATCTGCCTAAACCCAGGAATAGAACATAGAACATAGAACGATACAGCGCAGTACAGGCCCTTCGGCCCTCGATGTTGCACCGACATGGAAAAAAACTAAAGGCCATCTAACCTACACTATGCCCTTATCATCCATATGCTTATCCAATAAACTTTTAAATATTGCCTGGTTAGAATGCAGAGGGAAATGCTGGGATCCCGGGGTGGGAGATGTGTCTGGATTTGTCTATTTCTGCTTCAGCCTCTGCAATTTCAGGTCAGTTTCACAACAACAGGAAAAACGCGCGGAGAGAGAGGGAAAAACTTTTGGCAAAGTTTCTGGGTTCTGCCTTTATAGAAAGGGTTCTGCGCTGTGAATTATAAAGGCACCTTTTCTAATCCTGGGGAGAAGCAACCTTTTGAAGAGTCTGAGGAAATAAGCAGGAATTTGGATTAATTCTGCCTCCCCACCACCTGGTCCTCTTTCTCCCCCCTCCCCCTTTCTCCTCCCTCCCCCTTTCTCCTCTCTCTCTATCACATTCTCTTCATCCTGCCCTTTGTTCCAGAGCTATGTGATCCCCCCGTGCACTGGCACAGATTTACAGTGCGGTTTAGGTTCTGTGTTTACCCCAGGTGTGGGGGCGGGGGCACCAGTGGTGCATCGGCATCCTGAAGTTGCAGTTCAGGTGCCTGGATCGCTCTGGAGTGGCCCTTCAGTATAGCACTGGGGGGGAAGGGGGGGGGGGGGACCACATCGTGGTGGCCTGCTGCTTCCTCCACAACATCGCACATCAGAGGGGCAATGTGTTGCAGGGGAAAGGGTTGAATGTCAGGCCTCCTCCAATGAGGATGATGTGGAACAAGGGCAGGGCATGGGACCCGAACAGGCTCAGGAGGCCGCACAACTCGTGCGCCAGGCCAGAGATCATAGGACACTAATAACATCCAAGTTGACCCACTAGGAAGCCTGGCTGATGGTACGAACATCCCATCCCACCCTACACTCCCCCTCCCCTGGCCGGCCACCCCCTTCCTGAAGACTCTCATCCTTCTGCAATCCCCCCCGTGCTTCCTATCTGCTTCACTATGGGGTGCATGCCCTGGATTGGTAGTAACAGCAGGTCTGGTCCATGGGATGGAGGATGATGGCAATCTGCTCTGGGATGAGCTCTGGTGCTCCTTGTCGCTTGACAATGACTCCTGTCCACCGTAGCACTTTCCACCATCCACCTGGGTGATTCCTGCATGTGAGCTGATCATTCTATCACACGGTTCCAGCGATCCCTTGAGGTAGCGGATGTGATCACAGTTTTACATTTGTATGCAACATGATATTGTGATATTACCCTTGGTGGTCACAAGTTGTGTTCTTTGTCTTTTGTTCCAGAATGGTCCATTGAGTTGATGACAAAGAATCCACCAATCATTAGATTGAAATAAAACTAATTTATTGTGTAACGATTAATTCAATGAAGTTTGCACACGCTACTGAGCTATAGTTAATAATAAAGTGATATTGAATCTGTCTAGCAGTAATCAATAATCTAAATAGTCACTAATAAGACTATGATCTAACCTTGTTTTAACTCTATCGAACCTCATCTCCTCCTAGTGTTGTTCTCTTGCTTTCTCCTTCACTAACTACCCAGCATTCCCTGAGTTCTGATTTATATACAGAGAAATGGTGGTGCCCTCTAGTGTTTGAATTACAGAGCTGTAATAATTAACCCTTCACTAGCTTACCTATACACATATCATTACTGATATGATTTGATTTCTAAATATATATTTTGGAATGTTTATTTTGTGTTGCTTTTCAGTTTTTCATTTTGGCCAAGTGGCTGTTGTGATGTACGGAAACAGAGGGCGGGTTAAGGGGTGGGACTGTGAGTGAAATTGGAATTGAGTTTCCCCCCATTTGGCCAGCTTGCGTGCCCCACACCACCCACCCCACAGTGCCCCCTGCCCCTAATAAAGTCCCATCCTGCCCGCGGATTGGCCCTCCCCTGACAGCGGCGGCGCTGGACTGAGTCTGCCGCTGCCACGCCGAGTTCCCGACACATGATGGCACACGCGACCGACGCTGTCAGGTACTCGGCCAGTCGGGGGCGGATCTTTCGAGGTCGGGCCTCAGGCAATGTCGATACGTGGCATGGCATACTCTCCGGGTTCGCTGCTTTGGAGGGGGCGAAGCATTGCGAAAGCGGCACGCCCCCGATTTGGTCGGGAACTTTGATTCTCTGGCCGATCTCCGAACGTGATTTTGGTGTCGGCAACTGGAGAAACCAGTCCCAGATCTGGGAGTTGAATATTAGAACATAGAACATAGAACAGTACAGCACAAACAGGCCCTTCGGCCCTCAATGTTGTGCTGGGCAATGATCACCCTACTCAAACCCACGTATCCACCCTATACCCGTAAACCAACAACCCCCCCCCCCCCCTAACCTTACTTTTTAGGACACTATGGGCAATTTAGCATGGCCAATCCACCTAACCCGCACATCTTTGGACTGTGGGAGGAAACCGGAGCACCCGGAGGAAACCCACGCACACACGGGGAGGACGTGCAGACTCCGCACAGACAGTGACCCAGCCGGGAATCGAACCTGGGACCCTGGAGCTGTGAAACATTTATGCTAACCACCATGCTACCATGCTGCCTTCGAATATCGAAAGTTACATAGTATTTTGGAAGGGTAGATAGAAAGGAATAGGATGTTGTGTAATTTTTCTCACAAAAGAAGGAATCAGTACTATAGTGAGACATGCTATAGGTACTGGAGATCAAAATGTGGAACCAGTCTGGATAGCCCCAGCAAAATGGGGAATAGGTGGCCATTTTGTCTGGCGTAAGACGCCATGGTTCCCATGCTGACGTGGGGCATAGCCCCAGAATCAGAGAATCCAGCCCCTGGTCTGTTTGTTACCAATGTCTCAGTAATCACCACCAAATCACAGTCCTTTGTCTCTCTTTGTGCTGTGAACTCATTAATTATTTTTACGAATGCTTCGTGAATTCAGACAAAAGCCTTAAATTTCCCTGCTCTTGTCGGATTCCTTAATGCAATATGATGTGGAGATGCCGGCGTTGGACTGGGGTGAGCACAGTAAGAAGTCTTACAACACCAGGTTAAAGTCCAACAGGTTTGTTTCAAACACGAGCTTTCGGAGCACGGCTCCTTCTTCAGGTGCTATTAATGCAATATGACATCCTAGTTTGTTTCTCTTCTTCCTCCTCCACGTCCTCACGCTGCTGCTCCTGAGCTGTTTGCCATTTAGCCCATGACCCATCTTGACACCTGCCAAGTACTGCAGGCTTCCTGCAAAGTTCTCTGCGTTCCAGAAGCATTATTTGATGCCAAGGGTATGCAGCACTGCATTTTGTGTGGCAGCATGGTTTTCACTGTATGCATGCTGCATGCACACATGTGTTTGTGTGTTCTCTCATGAAATACGGGCGTTGTACACCAGATTCATAAGACATGTAATCAGTATATAGTCCATAAGACCATAAGACATGGGAGCAGAATTAAGCCACTCAGCCCATCGAGTCTGCTCCGCCATTCAATCATGGCTGATATTTTCTCATCCCCATTCTCCTGCCTTCTCCCCATAACCCCTGATGCCCTTATTAATCAAGAACCTATCTATCTTTGTATTGACACTCTGTGATTTAGCCTCTACAGCCTTCTGCGGCAAAGAGTTCCACAGATTCACCACCCTCTGGCTGAAGAAATTCCTCCTCATCTCTGTTTTGAAGGATCATCCCTTTAGTCTGAGATGGTGTCCTCTGGTTCTAGTTTTTCCTGCAAGTTGAAACATCCTCTCCAAGTCCACTCTATCCAGGCCTCGCAGTATCCTGTAAGTTTCAATAAGATCCCCCCTCATCCTTCTAAACTCCAACGAGTACAACCCAGAGTCTTCAACCGTTCTTCATATGACAAGTTCTTCATTCCAGGGATCATTCTTGTGAACCTCCTCTGGACCCTTTCAAGGTCAGCACATCCTTAGAAATGGGGCCCAAAACTGCTCACAATACCCCAAATGGGGTCTGACCAGAGCCTCATACAGCCTCAGAAGTACATCCCTGGTCTTGTATTCTAGCCCTCTTGACATGAATGCTAACGTTGCATTTGCCATCTTACTGCCGACTGAACCTACACATTAACCTTAAGAGAATCGTGAACAAGGACTCCCAAGTCCCTTTGTGCTTCTGATTTCCTAAGCATTTCCCCATTTGGGAAATAGTCTATGCCTAAATTCCTCCTTCCAAAGTGCATAACCTCACACTTTTCCACATTGTATTTCATTTGCCACTTCATTGCCCACTCTTCTAGCTTGTCTTAATCCTTCTGCAGACCCTTTGCTTCCTCAGTACTACCTGTCCCCCTACAGATCTTTGTATCATCTGCAAACTTAGCAACAGTGTATTCAGTTACTTCTTCCAGATCATTAATGTATATTGTAAAAGGCTGAGGTCCCAGCACAGACCCCTGAGTCACACTACTAGCCACCGGCTGCCATCCTGAAAAAGACCCCTTTATTCCCAAACTCTGCCTTCTGCCAGTCAGCCAATCCTCGATCCATGCCAGGATCTTACCCTTAACATCAACTCATAACGTATTTAACAGTCTCCTAACCTTGTCAAAGTCCTTCTGGAAATCTAAATAAATCAGGTCCACTGGCTCTCCTTTTTCTAACTTCCTTGTTACCTCCTCAAAGAACTCCAACAGATTTGGCAGACATAGCCTCCCTTTGACAAAGCCGTGCTGACTTACCATGCACTTCCAAGTGCTTTGCGATCTCATCTTTAATAACAGACTCTAAAATCTTACCAATGACTGGGCAGCACAATGGAATAGTGGGGAGCACAGTAGCATAGTGGTTAGCACAGTTGCTTCACAGCTCCAGTGTCCCAGGTTTGATTCCCGCACTGTCTGTGAGGAGTCTGCATGTACTCCCCGTGTCTGCTTGAGTAGGGTGCTCTTTATAATGACCAGTGCAGACTGAATGGGCCAAATGGCCCCCTTCTGCACTGTAAATTCTATGACCGAAGTCAGGCTAACCGGCCTATAATTTTCCGTCTTCTGCCTCCCTCCCTTCTTAAACAGGGGTGTTACATTAGCCTCTTTCCAGTTCTTTGGGACACTTCCTGCCTCCAGTAATTTCTGAAAGATCACCACCAACCTCCAGAATCTCCTCAGCTATTTCTTTTAGGTCCCTGCGGTGCAGACCATCCGGTCCAGGTGACTTATCCACCTTCAGACCTTTCAGTTTCCCCAGAACCTTCTCCTTAGTGATGGCCACTGCACTCACCTCTGCCCCCTGATTCTCCTGGAGCCCTGGCATCCCACTGGTGTCTTTCATCGTGAAGACTGATGCAAAGTAACTATTCAGTTCGCTTTGACAAAGAGTCTTTGGACTCGAAACGTTAGCTCTTTTCTCTCCCTATAGATGCTGAGAGACCTGCTGAGATTTTCCATCATTTTCTCTTTTGTTTCAGATTTAGCATCAGCAGTAATTTGCTTTTATGCAAAATAACTATTCAGTCCGTCGTCATTTTTTTGTTTCCTATTATCACTTCTCCAGCCATGTTTTCCAGTGGTCCAATGTCTATTTTTGCCTCTGTCTTATCTTTTATATATTGAAAGAACCTCTTCCTCTCTTCTTATATATTACTAGCTAGTTTGCACTCATACTTCATCTTCTTACCCCTTATTGCTTTTTTAGTTGTCCTCTACTTGCTTTTAAATGATTCCCAATCCTCTGGCTTCCCACTAATCCGTGCCACTTTGTATGCTTTTTCTTTTGCTTTTCTGCTGTCCTTGACTTCCCTCGTAAACCATGGATGCCTTGTCCTGCCCTTAGCATGTTTCCTCCTCCTTGGGATGAATTTCTGCTGTGCCTCCCTAATAACCCCCAAAAACTCCTGCCATTGTTAGTTTCCTACAGCAATCAACTCTGTCCACCTCCTCCCTCATGTCTACCCTTATTTAATTGTAATACTGTTACATCTGACTCCAGCTTCTCCCTCTCAAACTGCAAGGTAAATTCTATCGTACTGTGGCCACTGCTCCTTCACCTTCAGATCCCAAATCAAGTCTGCCTCATTACACATCACCAAATGCAGAATTGCCTGTTCCCTAGAAGGCTCTTCCACAAGCTGCTCCAAAAAAACATCTCTTAAACATTTCACAAATTCCTTTTCTTGGGATCCACTACCAAACTGATTTTCCCAGTCCACGTGCATATTGAAGTCCCGCATTATTATTGTAATATTGCCTTTTTTACATGCCTTTTCTATCTCCTGATTTATTTTCTGCCCCACATCCTGACTACCGCTATAGGTCCTGTACATAACTCGCATCAGGGTCTTTTTACCTTTGCGATTCCTCAACTCTACCCGCAGAAATTCTATGCCTTCTGATTCTATATCGCTCCTTGCTATTGATTTAACTTCATTCCTTACAAACAATTACTAACCCCGCCCCTTTGCCCATCTGCATGTCTTTTTGATAGGACATATATCCTTGGATATTTAGATTCTAGCCCTGACCCCCTTGCAGCCACATCTCCGTGATGCCCACAACATCATACCGGCCAATTTCAATATGCGCAACAAACTCATTTACCTTGTTCCATATACTGTGCGCATTCAGGTTAAATACCCTCAGTGCTGCATTGACACTTCTCACACTTGTCACCTTTTTTGCTCTGCCTGAGGCTGATGTTCTATTATTTTTGTTCTCTATTTCCCCTTCCGTTATGACACCTTCTAAGCTAACGCTCTGGTTCCCACCCCCCTGCCATATTAGTTTAAATCCTCCCGAGTGACATTAGCAAACCTCCCAGCCAGGATATTGATGCCCTTCGAGTTTAGATGCAACCCGTCCTTCTTGTACAAGTCCCTCCTGCCCCGGAAGAGATCCCAATGGTCCAGAAATCTGAAGCCCTCCCTCCTACACCACTGGATTAGCCACTTGTTTAGCTGCACTATCCCCCTATTTCTAGCCTCACTGGCACGTGGCACAGAGAGTCCTCACTGCTAAGTAACCACCCTTTGATTTACTGTAGTGGCTCAAATACAGCTGGCACAGAAGACTGCCACACAGATAAATGATCATGCCCAGATGCTGTGTATTGACCTGCATGATTCTCTGCGTGGAGTCACACACCGTATGAAAGTGGACAGAGTGGAATTCCATTGGTTGTGTTCCAAAGCAGAATTAAAATTCTGCACTTTCAACCTGATGTGTGCAATCTATGGCACCCTGGGGAAGCTACTTGCTCAGTACACCCACTTTCCATGGCAAGTCAGAATGATCTGTAATTAGCTTTCACTGAGAAAGAGGATTTGTGACCTCCCTTATGCAATGATGAGCAGCAAACTGTGAGATGTTCCAAATATCTCCAGCTCCAGCCTGGTCAGGCCCAGACGCGTACACCTTCAGTGCTGCAGTCTTCTCCACAGCTACTGCCAATCCTGTCATTATCTCGCTCTGAGGTTGTAGCTGTGGCTGCCATAACCATCGGAATTCAGTGAGGGTGGGCAGCACGGTGGCGCAGTGGTTATCATTGCTGCCTCACGGCACCTGAGTATGGTTTAAACCTACTTAGGTGAACTTACCCGGGGTCTACTCGCCTCCCGGGATCTGCCAGCCGACCCAATGAGGCTGCAGCCAGAGGAGGCCATGCCCATGAAAGGAGGGTGGGGGGGTGTAGTGATATGATATGTATATAGAGACATATAGGGCAGCACAGTGGCACAGTGGTTAGTGCTGCTGCCTCACGGCGCTGAGGTCCCAGGTTCGATCCCGGCTCTGGGTCACTGTCCATGTGGAGTTTGCACATTCTCCCTGTGTTTGCATGAGTTTCGACCCCACAACCCAAAGATGTGCAGGGGAGGTGGATTGGCCACACTAAATTGCCCCTTAATTAGAAAAAAATGAATTGGGTACTCTAAATTTATTTTAAAAAAGAATTTAGTGAGGGCATCCATAACAATGCACATTTGTTCCACACATAGGCTGCAATTTTCCCGCTGTCCTCGGCAGTGGGAACTTGCTGTGCTGCTAATGGGATCCCTGATGCCGACAGATGCGAGCAACAGGAAAACCTATTGATAGCAGCGGGACTGGAAGATCCAGCTGAGGCCCAATGGCAGGCCACCTCTGCCGTCATAACACACATCATGGTGGGTGGGGCGGGAGGTGAAAATCTCACCCATTGTTTTCTGCTGATGTTCAGATAAGGGTATTGCTTCATAAATATCCCGAGGGATGTGACCTCCTGCTGTGGGCCCTTCCCCCTCTCCAGCATCTCTATCTTCCAACTCTGTCACTCAACTACTCCAGCTGTGTACGATCCCTGTTCGTTCCCCCAAGTCATGCTGTATTCCCAACGGGAGCAACAGGTTGGTGAAGTAGCATTGAAGTCAGGAAAAGTTTCTTCAACACCTGTCTCGCCACACCGTGTCGACTTTTACAACGTGAAATAATTATCAAAATTATTATAGAGTAGAAGAAACAGCCAGAAGTAATTAACTAACAGCTAGCCTGTAAGTCATTGATGATCCTTTTAAAATTGTGTTGTTGGGGGATCCTTGCTGCTGCTGAATGCCCGTTCAGCTGTGTGAGAGGCATTCGGTGCAATGTTCCCAATGCCATTTTGGAATTCTAACGGCAATAGTAGTATCCAAAAAACAGGCATGAACAATCCCAATTTCTTAATAGGCTTTTTAAATGCATGTTTCACAACAGGGGTCAGCAGATGGGGTTAAGATTGCTGCACTGGAAAAGGAAACATTTTGCTCTGAATAATGTATCAACATCATTCGCAACAAAGCTGTGGTTCAGGCAAGATCAATGATACAAGGTGACTGTATGGCGTAAAAAGGCATGGGGCCTCTCATCTCTATTTGGCAATCAGTTTGATGGTGATCAAGCAACAGATAAAGTTGCATCCAAAACGAAGAGGGTCGCCAAAGGAAATGCTATGAAGAAATAGCATGCTTGTGCTTATTTAGAAAGAAAGAGACCGTTGCTAGTTTGGCACATAGTGGTGTGAAGAAGCTTCGAGAAGCCATCTAAATAGATCCTTATAATCCTTAGATACAAGACCACTGTTGGGATTTTTCCAATACTAAATTAAGTGAATATCAAACATATTTCTGACTATTCAGTTATTTCAGTAACCTAGATAGATTAGGGAAATTGGTGTTAATGTCGTGTCAACTGCTTTGCGAAGGTTTGTTAACATGAATTACATTGTTAAGGGAAACAGGTGACGGGTATTTGAATGACAATAAATGGTTATTATTGTTATTACATATAAATAGGGTATATCTGGGACACTGGATATGCATAAGGGGCGAAATTCTCCCAAAACGGGAAAAATCGTCAAACCGCCGTAAACCCCGGGCGGGTTTTACGGCATCGCGCCCCTTCCCGACGGGGGACCGATTCTGGTCCCCCGTCGGGGCTAGCAGCCCGACGTCGGAGGCTCCGACAAGTCGGGCTTAACGAAAATCGTTAAACCCGCTTGTCGGACTTAGCGCCGGCTGACGCGTCATATGACGTCAGCCGCGCATGCGCAGGTGGGAAGACGCCACCCGCGCATGCGCGGGTGACGTCACCGCTTTTTTGCGCGAAACCCGCGCATGCGCGGTCCGGGTTGCCCCTCAGCCGCCCCGCGTATTGATACTGCGGGGCGGCGGAAGGACAAATAGTGCGCGGGCATCGGGCCCGCTGCCCGCGATCGGTGGGCACCGATCGCGGGCCCATGGCACCCTTGGCACGGCCGTGGTACTGCCGTGCCAATCGGTGCCATGGTTATTTTTTTCCAGGTAGTCACAACGTTTTTACGAACGGCAGGACCAGGTGTGTTTGCCGTTCGTAAAAAGGTCGTAAAGGGCTGGGACTTCGGCCCTTCTAACAGCTGTGAATCGCTGCCGGCCGTAAAAAAACGGCGGCAGCGATTCGTGTCGGGATTTCGGCGGGGGGGTGGGAGAATAGCGGGAGGGCGTCAAAAAAGTCGGGAAGGCCCTCCCGCTATTCTCCCACCCGTCGTGGGGGGCGGAGAATTTCGCCCAAGGAGTGTGAACACTGAAATGAAAAAAATTGGACTATGTCTGGACTAAGTCAATGAACATAGAACATTACAGCGCAGTACAGGCCCTTCGGCCCTCGATGTTGCGCCAACCTGTGAAACCCCTCATAAGCCCATCTACACTATTCGCTTTCCTAAAGTCTCTCAGCAAGGAAAGACTCTGCCTTGGTTATGACTTCACCAACCGGCTTAAATCCTGTTAAATAATTGAGACCTCTTTCCTTGGAGAAGAGAAGGTTGAGAGGAGATTTGACAGAGGTATTCAAAATCATCAGAGGTCTGGCCAGAATAGATAGGGAGAAACTGGTTGCATTGGTGGAATGATCGAAGAGAAGAGGACAGCTAGGTAAAACATTTTGACACGTGAATGGTTTAGGATCTGGAATGTACTGCCTGAGTGTGTGATGGAGGCAGGTTCAATTGAGGCATTCCGGAGGGAATTGGATTATTATCAGAACGTGCAGCTCGGAGTCAGCACAAACACGACAGGACAAGTGGCCTGTTATGTCGAAACCATTCTGTTTATTCCTTTATGAATCTGTATGAAGAGTAATTAACTTCTCTGACACAAGATACTCTGAGTGGCTTATGCTAACGCATCACAAATTCTCCACGGTCTGTATTGTTCACATCAATAATGTACTGAAATACTCATTTATTGCCTCGATGGGTGCAACCACAGCAACACTGAAGAAGCTCAGAACTATCCACAACAGTGCTTTTTTTCATTGTTACCCATGTTACTGGACTAAATATTCATTCCTTCTACACCAACGCTCTTGCTGTAAAATACCAGGGTACAAGAGCAAAGTGGTTATGTGATTGATAATCTGGAGCTATTAATACAAATCCCACCAAGATAGTTTGTGAATTTGAGTTCAGTTATTTAAGTATTAATGACAATGAAGCTATTGGATTGTCATTTTAAAATCCCGGCAATGTCCACTCACACCCTAATGGAAGGGAACCTGCTGTCTTTACCCAGTGTGCCCTCTGTGTGATTCCAGATTCATAGCAACTGCCTAGTAGACCATTCAGTTGGATCAAACCGCTATAGAAATGAAAGCGCAGATTTGTACACCAGAAAGACACACCTAACCTGCTTGGCCCTGCAAAAGTCCTCCTCACGTACTTCTGGAGACCTGTGCCAAATCTGTCCCACAGATTGGTCAAACAACAGCCTGTCATACATTAACTAATATCTGGAAGTTCCTCATCATCATACCTGTGCAAGCCCTGTCCCTCAGTGCTACTTCCACAGCGTTTTCCAAACTCATGACCTCAACCACCTAGAAGGACAGGGAGCATGGGAGTATACAAGTACATATGTTCTTGCAAGTGACATGCCATTCTGACTTGGAAAGATATTACCGTTCCTTCATCATTGCTGGGTCAAAATCCCAGAACACCTACTTAACAGCATCTTCACTGCATATGCTGTAGAGGTTCAAGAAGATGGCTCACAACTACCTTCTCAACAGCAATTGCAGATGGACAATGAGGGCTGCTCTTTCCATCCTTTGAGTAAATAAATAACATTTTGAAAAATTGTAGGATGCACTGCATTGACTCACCAAGGTCGCTTCAACAGCACCTCATTTTCAACGTCACTTGGACATTCATTACCATTCCTTCATCATTTCTCGGATTGACTATAGGAATTCTAAAGCTATGGGAGCACCAGCATTGCAAAGGGTGCAGCGATTCAAGGCTGAAGCCCATCATCGCCGCCTTAATTCAATTGACTCATTTTTACATCCCAAGAACAAGTTGTGAGGGATTAAGAGTGGTTACCAGCTGCTTGTTTAAATATTTGGGCTTTGGAAAGGTATTTAGTCAAGTCCAGAGAGCAGAACCAAGGCTCTGCCTCCAATAGAGTAGCAAATGAAGGAGGGATTTACACTGATCCAGAATCAGTGGAATAGAAAATGCAGGAGTGTGTTGGAGGACAATGCAGAGATAGGATAGAGGCAACACTGAGTAATAATTTGAAGAGGAAGACAAGAAGTACAAATTTTGGGAGATAGGAACCTATTGTAAACCAGAGGTGAGGGGGGATAATGAGCATGTGGGAATTAGTGTTGGGGAGGAGGGATTATGAAAATAAAATATTTTCATAAAAAGTGTTAGGACCCCAACTATTTTCAATTTGAAAAACTTGAAGGAAATGTTCCTGCATCACAGGGGTGATACCAATAACCAATGAGCATCTTATTTGTGAAAACAACCTTCAATTTAATCACAGAATTAACCATATTAGCAACAAAGAAATAGCTTTACAATTAACAGTTACAAAAGTTCTTACGTAGAAAACATAATTACTACCTAAACTTGCCACTATATTCCAATTAAGTAAACCAATATATATTAAACACCATTCATGAATAATCTTAACAGCCAGGGTTTTACTTGCTTTTCTCCATGCAGAATCTTTGGAGAGAGAACCTTTCAGGCCAAACTGAAACATCGCTGTTCAGATTCGAGTTCTCGGACCGATGAATCTTCAGACAGACCTGGCTCCTCGTGTTAACTGCATCATCTGTACCAAAAGAATAAGACATTCTTTTGTCTCTTATTACAAGATTTCCCCTGTCTTGTTTTACCAGAACCAAACACATACCCCTCATAAATAAATAATCTACAGCACAGGGGTCTTTCAAACCTAAACAATATTCCATTAGCTGGCTACCTGTAAATAAGTAAATGGTTCTCAAGATCTATTAGAAGAACACTTCACCAACAAAATCAATGATTTCCTATCTTTTATGACACCTTAATCACCTCTGTAGCTGTCATGATATGTGTATGCATCTTAACCCAGGTTTTAATAACATTACAGTAAAAGCTATAAAATATGACAATTTCTTATATTCATCACAATAGCAATAACCATTTAAACTTCACAAATGAAAACTAGTTTTGATTTTATTCTATAGTTCCCATTTGGACACGCTAAGCATGGTAAATACCTCTGTATTATCTGTTTTACTAATTTCAACCATTTTGTAATTGCATTTCAATAGTTTGCCTTTGATTAGATAGATAAATATTACAGGGCACAACTTTGTCCTCAATTAGTATACTTATATACCAGTGAAATGGCTTCAGGTGGGAAGAATTAATCAAATTTCAGATGAATAGCAACATTTTGTTCTGGTACGTATTATATGGCTGATAAGTGTTTTTGCTAATATATCCCGTCTGGAACATTCACAATAGTGCACAGTATAACAACCTAATAGACCTGCAACATTAACTAGGCTATTAGAGAAAATGGAAACAAATCAGGATGAAATGGCAAATGGTTTGATAATAGAAAACAAAAGATGATAAATGAAGCATTTATGGTGCCCATAGGGCAGGCAATTCATAAGCAGCTTAATTCTCCTTCATTTTTGGTTCCATGCTGAAGAAGTCCAAGATAGGCATAATGCCTGTGCAATTATTTTCAGAGTTGCTAATATGACATGATTAGGACTGTACCTGTCTGACTGAAGTGGATTATAAATCTAGCCCCAATGGGGACTACCCCAGATCAGAAGCACTCTTTCAACAATCCCCCTCACTGCAGTTCAAGATACTCACGATGCACAGACACTTATTCTGAATCTGAGAAAGTGCACAATGTCTTCCACAAGGAAGGCAACTATTAAGGGATATTACCTTTTCCCAGATAGCCTGTTTAATAGTTTATCGGCCAAGTTATAATTGCACGGATATTGTAAGGGTCCAGGGGCTCTCTTCAAAACTTTTATCTCCCTATTTTCATGAAATACAAGACAGGTGGGTTCTCAGACTGCGTGCAGAAGACTACAGGAAACATTGGGGGCTAGCTACCAGCCGCATTGCGCTTGAACAAGAGCGTGGCACAGCAGGTAGATCCCTGGAGACGCCTCCCGCTGGCTTCCTGGCATCCTTTACACCTCGCGGGATACCCAAGAATTGGAATCCAACCCAAAAGGTACATGGCGAAAGAGCACACACCTGAGTATGGTTTAAACCTACTTAGGCGAATTTACCCGGGGTCTACTGGCCTCCGGGATCTGCCAGCCAACCCAATGAGGCTGCAGCCAGTGGGGGTCATACCCAAGAAAGGAGGGTGGGGGATGTAATGATATATATAGAGAGAGAAATACATATAGGGCAGCACAGTGGTGCAGTGGTTCGTGCTGCTGCCTCACAGCACCGAGTTCCCAGGATCGATTCCGGCTCTGGATCACTGTCCGTGTGGAGTTTGCACATTCTCCATGTTTGCGTGGGTTTCGCCCCCACAACCTAAAGATGTGCAGGGTAGGTGGATTGGCCACGCTAAATTGCCCCTTAATTGGAAAAAATTAATTGGGTACTCTAAATTTATAAACATATATATATATATATAGAGAGAGAGAGAGAGAGAGAGTGACACATAAAGGGTTAATGGTTACATCTTAGTGCAACACAACCAATAGATTCCACTATAAATATGAGAGCTCAAAGGATCTTGAGTCTCTTTGAATCAGGCGTGACTAGACAGCAGAGTGTTAGATAGATAGATCACAGCATAGTTAGCAAGTGTAGTTTATATTAGTTAATACTTTATTCTGAATTATTTGATTACTAGGTTTAGTTCTGTCGAGTGTGCAAACTCAATATTAATCAATTCGTTATACATTAAATCTGTTTTGCTTTACGTTGAAGATAAATGGTTCCTTGAGAATCACACCATCAGACCATTCTGGATATACAGCAAAGAGTAATAATATATTACCAAAGAGCAGTATAACAGAGGCGGAAGGGGGGGGGGGGCTGTTGAAGATTTGTGCTGGGGTTGCAGGGCAGGTAAGTATGGGCCTCTGAGAGGTTGGGGATTGTGACGAGTGGGGGTCGTGGAGAGGAGCGTGTAAGGGGATGTGGGGGGGCCTGAAGAGGGATGGCACCCAGGAGCCCTGTAGCGGGTTGTCCGCTCATGGGGGGTGTGGGGTAGTGTCCATTTGTGTGTGGGGGGTAACATTGCCCATGGATTGGAGTGTGGGGGACCCACAAGCTCACTTAGGGATGGGGCACTCTTTCAAAATGGCTGCCCAGCCTATGAGTTGTGCTCCCCAGTGCTGAAAAAATTTGAAGTGTGGGTGAAACTGGTGAGAAACTTCCCAGGCCCAAAAAAGTGACTAAGGATGCTGACGCAATGAGACTAAAAGGCAACAACGTCCCATAGCGAGAGCGCCAAGAAACACATGGCTGTAAAACGCCACCTACATTAGATAAGGGGCCTAAGGGGGGAACGCACAACCGATACTGCACAGAGCCCCATTTTGTGCACTGAGGAGCTCCACTCGCCGGAACACCTCAGTGCTGCGAGAGATCAGGATAAGTGGCAACCCCCGTCCCCCCAATACCCCACCTACACCCATGCATGGCACCTCTAGCCCGATCAACAATGCACAAATAATGCCAGCTTGGCACTTTGCAAGTGCCAAACTGGCACCCAGGCAATGCCCCTGTCAGCTGGCAGTGCCACCTGGGCAGCTTGGCAGTGCCAGTATGGCACCCATGTGGCACTTCCAGGGTGCTCAGGTGGTAGCAGCAGTGCCAGGGGACCACTCTTCCTAAAGTGGATGCACCTGGGGGCCTCCAATCCCCTGGGAGACCCTCACGCATTCCGTTCCGTTCCGTCTGGTCCACGTTTGTGGACACCAGTACTGAACGCTGCTCACCTGAGGTCTCTGAGGCGAAGGAGATTGATCCCATGCCTTAATAACTCAGGAATCTGCACATTTAAGTGAGACTCGCTGTTTCGCGAGATCGCGTTAGATTTTGCGAGCCAGGTATATCCCGGAAGCGGGGTCTCCCGGCTGTTATCGGCCATGCTGCGCCACAGTGTGCTGCTTTTTGGTCGCAGTGTGGGCGTTAGATCGTGCCCAAGGTGTTGTTTGCTAGCAGTGGAGAACTTACCGGCTGGAAATTCCCTGAAACACCCGCCACAAATGAACCGAGAAATGTTTCCAATAAATTCCGCCCGTTATCTTTTTTCTTTGTTCTTCTTTTTAACTTAAAGTACCCAATTCAATTTGTTTTCCAATTAAGGGGCAATTTGGCGTGGCCAATCCACCTACGCTACACATCGTTGGGCTATGGGGTTGAAACTCACACAGACACGGGGAAAATGTGGAAATTCCACATGGACAGTGACACCATGGCTGAGCAGCGGGCCCTGGATGAGGTTGGCGGCCCAGAGGAAAGGGAGGCCACTGGAGTGGAGAACGGCCACAGGCGTGGAAGTGAGACCCTGCCGATTTGTGGTTCCCCATCACACCTGTGCCACTCCCCACTACCCCCAACACTACCCCCACACCACCATCAACCCCCTCTCACCTCCCACCCCCAACCCGGCCCGTGGTCTAATGATGCGCCTTGACTTGTGTCTTCCAGGACCTGCTGGTGATGGAGTGGGTCCATCTGGATTCCCCCGCACCCAGTCACTGCCACAGCCGGAGCCCCGGATGGTGAGCAGTGAGGCCAGCAGCATGGATGTGAGCCAATTCTCGGGAAAGAACCTGAGACTTAAAACACCCCGGCACTCGCGTCCAAGGATGACACGGATTTTCCGTTGCAGTTGTCTCCAACACCTTAGTGAAGAGGCTCCTGGGACACTCTCTGGTGTGCACCACACAACTGATCCTGTACATGAGATGGGTCAGGTAGAGGTAGGAACTCCTGAGGGGGTGGACGGTCGGAGGGCAGGCTGACCCCAGGAACTAGCTGCCATCCTGTCGGGTCTCGAGCTGCTGGACGGATGGTCCCATCAATTGTGGAGATGCAGTCGCAGAACCAGGGACGACATGAAGGGTTGTCAGCGAACATCCAGCACCTGCAGGAGGAGTCCAACTGTGTGCAGGAGCAGGAGGTGGTGCCGTCAATGCATACCAAGCAGGCCAGACCCGCACGTCCGTGGCGGAGGCATTTGGGGCAAGGTTTGCGGCTATAGATCAGCACGATCAAGGCCTGGGGCATTCTGTGCAGGTGCTTGCTGAAGCTCAGGACAGGATTTTTTTAGCCTAACAGACAGCCATGTACCTGGCCCCCCTGGAAATTGCAGACATGCTGCGGAGCATGGGCCAGACACAATGGGCCATGGCTGAGAAATGCAGCAGCGTTGCCCAGGCCCTGGCCGACATGGCACAGTCACAGAGGGAGATGGCGCTGTCACCGGCTGATGTGACACAGATCCAGAAGGTGGTGGCACAATCACAGTGTGATGGGGAGCAGTCCCAGACTGCCATGGTCCACTCGCTATGCTCCATGGCCGCCAGAATGCAGGCCCTGTTCGAGACAGAGCGGGCCTCCAGGATTGGCAATGCCAAGTGGCAGGGGAGCCTCAGATATCTATGAGGGGACAGGGGTGTGGCCGAGGGATGCCTTGTTCATGCCCCCTGCCTAGTTCCCCCCTCCCCACCCAGTCAGTGAAGCTGGAGGCAATTAGAGTGTCCTGTGCACATTGGCCCTGGCGCACGTCGTGCGGCCTCCCATGCCTGCCCTGCTCCATGTCCTGCCCATCTTTGCTCTCCCCCGCATCCTCCTCGTCAGACAAGGCCTGGCATTCCTTTTCCTCCTCCAGCACATTGCCCTTCTGCTGTGCGATGTTGTGGAGGATGCAGCAGGCCGCCACAAGACCCTCTCAGCGTCATACTGGAGGGCCTCTCCAGAGTGGTCCAGGCACCTGAACTACATCGTCAGGAGGCCGAAGCACCGCTCGATCACCCTGGTCGCTGCATAGCGTCATTACAGCGAGTTTCGGCCCACGGATAGGCATCATCAGCTACGACCACAGCGGATAAGCCTTGTTACCCAGATGCCAACCCCCCAGCCGGGGGTGCAGGGGTCTCGAACATGTCAGGATGATGACGTCGTACACACTGCCCAGGTATTAGGCACAGACAAAAGTGACGCGCATCTGATGGTCACATATCAGCTGCACACTAATCTAGTGGAATCCCTTTCGATTTGTGTAGAGCAGCCTGTCAGTTGCAGGTGTTCGTCGGGGGTATATGAATCCTGCCGATCACCACCTGGACTCGGGGCAAGTTGCCGTTGTGTGAAAACCCACTGCGGAACATCCTGGTGGGATTGGGACACAATAAAGTGGATGTATTGTGCCGACCGGGCATATAGGGCCTCTGTGACGGCGCGGATGCACCTATGCACCGAGGTCTATGAAATCCCAGGCAGGTCCGCACGTTGTGCCTGGAAGGACCCCTTTACATAAAAGCCACCTCCCTCCCTTTTCCCCCACAGTGCCAAGTGAACGTCGCTGTCAGGAATTCAGTTTATCGAAAGCGGAGAATCGCGGAGGCCCCGGAGAATACCGGGTCAGGTCCGCTAATAATACGCAAACGGTTTTTGCTGTATGTGTGTTCCCGAACGCATTGGCGCCGCTGTCGAGGCGACGGAGAATTGCGATTTGGTGTCAAATCGGCACCTGCCGCGATTTTGGCATCGGAGCTGATTCTCCACCCAATCGCATTTCCCGATTTCGGCATCGGCCGAGGGAGAATCCTGCACATAGTCTTACCTCTAATAGAGAATCTGAATAAAATACTTCAAATTCAATGCTACAGCCAACATCAGCTATGGACATCCATCAATATTTAAAGTAGTGTTACCTGAATCTCCGATTGAATTAGTTGTTAAGCAGTTGCTGACAAAAGCAACTGCTTTTGCATATCCAACCCCTCAACAACAGGAGAAATATTGGTTTTCAGCACCCTTCTTCAATACATGTAATTTTCAGAAAGGAAAGTGGAACATTTACAGCCTTCTAAACCAAGTTACATCATCATTATTATTCACTATTATTTAATTTTAAAATGGTTTTATTATGTCTTACACTGTGAGCCTGGCATCCGGTCATCATATACTTAATATCTTTGCTGTTTACCTCCAATTGTTTCTATTTTTTCCTAAACGTGTTTTTAAACTTTTAGTAGAGGGACTTCTTTCGTGTGTTTTCTAATTTGTAAGAAAGATACATTCATCTGATTATGTCCAATTGTGATTTGCCGAGTTAAGTTCTAGGAATGTCTTCTTGGTGAATAAGGCAATTAAGAGAGATGCCCTGATAATACCTTTTGCATGGTGTGGATGAGATCTGTCTACCATCTGATTGAACCAGAGCTGTCATGTAAGCACTGCCGATTTTGAAGCTTTCTGGGTAAGGATGGCTGTCCATGAATCTGTGACCATTTTCTCAATTCTACCGTATCTATATTTTAATTCTACCTATTATTTGTGTATTTCCTTCACATGACTATTTTCCTGAAGTTCAAAGAGTTGATTCTTTTGGTGCTTGATTTGTGTTCCACCATGGAAAAGTTCACTCTGATTTATCAAAATCCAAACTTTTTCCTTCAACATTAGAGATTACGCATGCAATTTTAACTCTGTGAGTTTTGAGTAAGTTAAAACAATCCTCATAATTTTGCTAATTTTCCCACTTGTGATCTGGAGTTTTTTCTGCCAAGTGTGCATTTTGGAATTTTGCATGAACCCTCTTTGATTTTCTAATAAATGTATTGGGGATATCTTTATGGATATGACAACATCCAGTCTTAAAACATGTGTGAAGTGTTTTCAAGGTTTCCCTGTGGCCGGAGCGAGTGAACCATTGTGAATGTGAATGCTCCTCTTTGAGTTTTTATTCTTGTCTGCTTTGGTGATCTGTTTAGTTCTATTCCAATCAATTAAACGCAATGGGTGGTGTTCCACAGGGCTCGCTGTTGGGACTCTTGCTGTTTGTTTTATATATTAACGATTTGGATGTAAACGTGGGGGGCACGATTTTGAAATTTTCAGAGGATACAAAGATTGACTAGTGGTGGACAGTGTTGAAGATAGTTATAATCTCCAAAATGATACAGACGGGGTGGTGGAGTGGGCAATAAAGTGGCAGATGGAATTTAACACAGAGACATGTGAGGTCATGCATTTAGGGAGGTCAAACAGTTAAAGGGAGTACAGAATAAATGGGAATATAAGAGGAGTAGGTGAAGTGAGAGATCTTGACATACAAGTACACAGGTCCCTAAAGGCAGCAGTAGACAAGGTTGTAAAGAAAGTATACGGAATGCTCTCCTTTATCGACAGAGGTACAGAATACAAAAGTAAGGATATATTGTTGGAATTGTATAAAACACTGGTGAGGGCACAGCTGGAGCAATTCTGGTCACCACATTACAGGAAGGATGTAACTGCCCTGGAGAGTGCAGAAGAGGTTTACAAGAATGTTGCCAGGGCTAGAAAAGTGTAGCTGCGAGGAGACATTGGGTAGGTTGGGGTTATTTTCCTTGGAATAAAGAAGGCTGATCGGGTGAAGGAAGGAGGGATTACAAAGGGCACCTGGCTGTCCACGGGCTGGCATGGACAAGATGGGCCGAATGGCCTCCTTCTGTGCTGTAACTTTTTTATTGTCCTATGGTTATAATGGAGGCTGGCTAAACCCCACTTTGCTTCTTTTAGGGAAGGCTTGCTGAATTAAATGCTGTTCTGTTACTAAACCGGATAGCTGCAGCCCTTCCGCTGGATCAACGACAACCAAGGTCAAGAAGCCAGACAGCTGCCGGCCAATCACAGCCAGTTAGGAAGGAGAGAGGGCTGGCACAGCAGCGGTCATTGCCACAGAATTTTCAATCATTCCTCGTGAGGGCCCACCTGCCAGGGGTAAAATGCCATTGCTAAAGCACTTAATCAACAATGTGTGAGGCTCAATTTGCCTTTGGAGAGGAAGGCAGCGCTCCACCTTCACCACCTTTGGTAAAATGCCACGTGGTGGGAAGATAATGAGCACACCCGCTTCCTCACCATTTCACCGGACCATCCCATTCCCACCTTCAAACCTATGTCTAGAGGCCTGCTAAAATCCAGCTCATGGCGTGTGCAGAATGCTGTATTTTAAAATAAAAATGGATCACTGAAACGATGCATCAGCTTATTTGCACAGTGAGGAAGTGTGGACTGTTCAGTTGCAATTTTGAGGGAAGAGATGCTCAGTTGGTTTGATAAGTATTTTGACACATGCTGAAATTTTGTGACAAACCAAAGACACAAAATTATCAGCGACTTAGAATGATAATATTACTCATTAACCAGAGTATTAGGAAAAATAGAAGCAGAGGAGTCCAGGTGCATTGTTATAAGCTCTTAATTTTTCCACAATACAGCAGAGTGTGGTTAAGAAGATAAAAAAAACATAAATTGTGTTTATGAGAAAACTGATGCGATTTATTTTCTTTTAAAATAGGTTGAATTCCTCTGAAAGGAGCCAGCTGTGCTCTGTTGTCCCATATGGCTGGGGGACAACATAATAAAACTAGGATATGTGAAAATGAGCAATCAAAATCTATCCATTCGCCACCAATGATTAGATTCATACCCAGTCCAGAATGATCAAATCAGAGACCCCTCTTCAGGATCCTCCTCTTCCTCCTCCGTCAGGTAATTTGCACTAAGAGTGCTCAGCAACCATGGACATCCACTGGATTTGTCCATGATTATGTTTGATGAAGTACTGAAGTGGTTGCCACTACCTCCTGTGGCATGGCTGACCAGGAAACTCACCCTGTCGACAGGCATCAGGGAAGAATTTACAGCTTAATAATAATCAGTAATAATCAACATGTTTGGCCACATTATGTGGAAACTATCCACGGCCATGAAGTCCTGCAGTGGGACTTGAATCCGTAGGATCTGTCCCAGAGGCAGTGATACCACTATCGCGTCAGAAGACCTCCACCGTGAAGATTCTAAGTATTGTAAAATTAATTTTGAGAGTTACAATGGAGTTCCTGGAAGTGGGAAAACACAACACACAAATTTCCAAAATCCCGATATAATTAGTATTGAGTTCACTGCTGAAGAATATGGACAATGTGCAGCCTCAGAAAGATAAATGTTTTGAAACTTTATTTTTTAATCTCAGTGTATCCTCCCGGGGCTGCGGCGACCAGGAGGAAGGCCGCCATTTCTGGTTGAATTCCAATATCCATTGCCTGCAGGGATGGAAAGGCCAACACGTTAGTATGGTGCGTATCCCTGTGCCCAACCAGGTTCAAAAGGCTACTTGGTGGCCCCAGTTGGCACTGTGGACCCTGTCCTCCAATTCCCCCCTCCACCCCACCTCACCCATCTCCGCACCCCTGCCCCGCCGGTACCCGGCATCATGGAGGCCTCTGGCCTTGGCGCTCTTCCCTACTGCCAAGGGTACCATTGACTGGTGCTACCCATGTACTCTCTGTGGCCCCCGTTCTGCCCCACCCGCAGGGGCTACTGTGAGTGTTGCCCTTGGGTGGGCAATGGTTTGGGGAGAATGGTACGGTGAAGGCTGGGCACACGGGTAGTGGAGTAGTGGGTGGGGTATGGAATGTGGGGGTGGTGGTTTGGAGGGATGGGGGGGCGGGAGTGCAGGGGGTGTTGGGTAGGGGCACCCATATGGCCGGTGTCACTCTGCATGACCAGGGGCCATGGTGGGTGGTCAGTGGGGTGCGCAGCAAGATGCCTGCTTTGCAGGCTGCAGCAATGGCCATCCATGCCTGGACAGCCTGGTCCCATGGTTGGGGGGTGGGGGGGGGGGAATCACCCCGGCCCCACAGTCCATCCCCTAGTCACCCCCCCCCCCCCCCCCCCCCCCATTGCTGATGCACATAAGGTGGAGGCAGGAACATCCAAGAGAGTCAGCAGTCGGAGGTCAGCTGGATCCCAGGACTCCGCTGAGTCCCAGTCAGATGCTGAGCATCTGGACAAGGTTATCCCAGAGCTGGTGCAGATGCTCAGACAAGGCCTTCAGATTCAGGAGAGGATGGCAGCAACATTCCAGCGAGTGCATAGCCGATAAGAGGAACGTCAAAGTCTACGGACACAGGCGATGATGCTGACAATGTGTGGCACCAGGGCAACACTGCTAGGGTGGTGACTGCAGTTGATAGTCTGGAGCACATTGCCAGCAGCTTGAGTGATGGTATCCAAGGCATCGGTCAGGCTGTGATGACCATGGCTAAGGGCCTCGACATCATGTCCCAGTCACTGAGGGATGTGTTCCAGACGCAGTTGAACATTGCCAAGACACCCCAGAGCATGTCACAGTTGCTGAGGGACATGTCCCAGGCACGTTACCAATGCCGAGGCACTGCAGACCGTGGCCCAGTCACACCATGTGGCCGTCAACACCATGATGACTCTCCAGCTGCCCTTCCACCCCAGGGTTACCCCCAGGCTCCACAGGCACTGTCAGAAAGGAGGAAGCGCTGGAGGCCCAGCTGGGTCCTGTCACCGAGGAGACAATGGTGGTCTCCAGCTCTTACACTCCTGACACCGGTGTATTTCAAGAGCAGCGGGCAGAATAGGGTGGCATGGCGATGCCAGTGACACCAGTAAGTTGGCCGGGCTCACCAGCTCCAGACCCTCCAGAGTTCACTCATCACTGGCATCAAAGGCTAAAGGGTGCAAAAAGCAGCAGGCCGCCCCCACCTCTGATGTGCATCCAGGAGGCACACATAGACATAGATGTACAACACATAAGATCAAGAATATTGAGGATCACTGAGTGGGCATGGGGGATGGGGGAGGGGGGTCACAATCTGTATCTAGATTGTGGAGATGCCGGCGTTGGACTGGGGTGAGCACAGTAAGAAGTCTGACAACACCAGGTTAAAGTCCAACAGGTTTGTTTCAAATCACTAGCTTTCGGAGCACAGCTCCTTCCTCAGATGAATGAAGAGGTGGGTTCCAGAAACATTTATATAGACAGAGTCAAAGATGCAAGACGATACTTTGAATGCGAGTCTCTGCCGGTAATTAAGTCTGCAGGTCCAGACGGAGCAACTGGAAAGAGGGATAAAGGGGTGTGAATTGCCTCAAGCCGGGACAGTTGGTAGGATTTCGCAAGCCCAGGCCAGATGGTGCCAAGTTCCGCACACATGAGTATGGCCTCAACCACGACCTTGGATTCATGTTGCGTTACATTCACCCCTTCATCTGGCCTGGGTTTGCAAAATCCTACCAACTGTCCTGGCTTGAGACAATTCACACCTCTTTGACCTGTGATTATCCCACTCTTCAGTTGTTCTGTCTGGACCTGCAAATACTTAATTACCTGCAAAGCCTTGCATTCAAAGTACCATCTTGCCTCTTTGACTTTGTCTCTATATATGTTTCTGGAACCCACTTCATTCACCTGAGGAAGGAGCAGTGCTCCGAAAGCGAGTGATTCAAACCTGTTGGACTTTAACCTGGTGTACGACTTCTTACTGTACATTATTAAAACATGTTACACCTGATACATGTGAAGCCTCTGTTACTTTAATCTTCACAGCGAGCCTGCTTACACCTCCACCCCACCCCCTGTTGTCCTCCACTGTCCCCCACCAGGCAAAGTGGACTGTGATCCAAGATCAAAGGTCCCAGAAGCAGGCCCCTTTCAAAGTGATAGTGAATGCACTATCAACAGAAAGACAGGAGTCAGACTTTGCCATAGACTGAGGAGCACTGGTGCATAGCTCACACTCTCCTGCCCTGTATATTGACCCGCTGACAGTGCCTACGCAGTACCATCACCCTGGGGTGATGTTACCCAGACCCTGGAAGGTGAATTGATGGACAAAGCCTCATCTTATGAGAAGCAGGTGAAGATCAGGGCTTCCCTGGTCCTCTGGGCTTGCTGCCCCTTGCCACCGTCTGACCTTCACCCTCACGCTCCCCCTCTGGCTCCTCCTTGGGCTCATCCACCATGCCCTCCTGGTCTGGCTCTTCCTCCTCCTCAGATGACACCGCATGTTCCTCCTCTTCCTCCAGCATGTTGCCCTGCTGCTATGCAGGTTGTGGCGGGCACAGCAGAGCACAACAAAGCGGGAGACCCTCTGGGAGTGTATTCAGTTTTCCACCAGATCGGTCCAGGCATCGTAACTGCACTTTCAGCAGTCTGGCAACATGGGTCTTGTTATATCGGTCTCTGGCCTCCACACTGGCGCCATCAGCAGATAACCCTTACCCCTCAAGAGCCAATCAATCATCCTGGGATGGTCCTCGAAGATGACGGGGATCTCCAAGTGTCCCTAGACGTTGCTGTCATGCTACCGGGGTATAAAGGGCATTTGTGAACTCACTTGTGAAATGCCGCACAAGTCACCACTGGAGTCCCGGAATGAACATGTTGCAATTTCAAGGCTGCAGTGACATTCTCAGGCACTGGGAGTGGGTATCCTCCTCCTCCACGGGGTGCCAAGTCCACGAGTGCGTGGCACAGGTGCCACACTGTCTCTTTTGTTGAAATGGAGTCTCCTGGGGCACATGTTGTCTGTCACCTCCTCAAAAGTGCAAAGATGCCTGTACACGTTGTGCCGTCACTGGTGCCCCCTCTGAGTTCCTCCTTGGCCTAATGGGCGGCCGGTTCTTAAGGGTGTAGTGACCCCCTGCACATGGGGTGCCGCCTCCAGCCTACATTGAAGCTGCTGCCTTCTCCAACATCTGGCCGCCTGGGTTGTCACCAGCGTCACAAGGGCATCTCCTACAGGACACACCACCATCCATTTTGGATGGTGTAAGGAATTAGAGAATGAGATAGACTGAGAATCAGTAAAGGCTTCCACCCCGGGACCCTCAAATCGCCAAGCCTCCTCCATCCTCACATGTCCCACTCTCTCTCAGAGTGTCAACCAGTGAACCAGTTGCACCGAGAACCCCGCTCTGCACACTCACCCCCGGCCACAATAGGAGCTCCTAGACCCCAGACCCTTGCCGGGAATATTAGGGAGACCGTGCTCAGGTGCCCTCCCTGATCTCTTCATTCACCCATTGGTCACAAGGATATCCCTCATGCTAAAGCCCAGCTCTTGCGTGTTTGATTGTTGGCTGCTGCCTGCATGGTGCTGACACCTCTAGAGGTCAGGCAATCTGTTCAGGATTCAAGGTTTGATTGAAAAGCAATGCAATAATCATTGTCTCAGACAGAGCATGTGTACCCACAAGAAGCCACTTGAGTAATATTTTATTGGCAAAAATGGTCAACATTAGCAAAGATTTGCAATTCAACTATGCAACATTCCATATATCACATTAACCATTAACTGACAAGGAAATGGTACCATGCTGCACAGACACAAGCATTTATACAAAGAAAACCAACCACACTTAAAACATGAATCAGTCAATATTACTATCAGGTCATCGGCATCCGAATCAACCCAACACTCTCCCTTCCGCAGCTCCCAGTTCCCGTCATCGTCCTGCTGGTCACGGCCGCAGATGGTGGCGTTATCCAGGTACGGGAACGTGGCCCGCAGCCCGTGCTGGTCAACTATTCAGTCCATTTCCCTTTGGAAGACCGAGACCCCGTTAGTGACGCCGAAGGGAACCCTGAGGAAATGATCGAGGCGGCCATCTGCCTCAAAGTCAGTGTGTCGGCAGTTCCCCGGGCGGATAGGGAGATGGTGGTACATGGACTTCAAGTCGACTGTAGAGAAAACACGATACTGCGCAATCTGATTGACCATGTCAGATATGCGGGGGAGGGGGTACGCATCGAGCTGCGTGTACCGGTTGATGGTCTGGCTGTAATCGATGACCATCCAGTGCTTCTCCCCAGTCTTGACAACCACCACTTGGGCTCTCCAGGGGCTGTTACTAGCCTCAATAATCCCCTCTCGCAGGCGTAGCTGGACGTCCGACCGGATGAAGGCCCTGTCCTGGGCACTGTAGCGTCTGCTTTTGGTAGCGACGGGCATACAGTCCGGGGTGAGATTTGCGAAGAGGGAGGGAGGGGCAACCTTAAGGGTCGCGAGGCTACAGACGGTGAGGGGGGTCAGGGGACCATTGAACTTCAAGGTGAGACTCTGGAGGTGGCACTGGACGTCGAGCCCCAGTAATAGAGCAGCGCAGAGGTGGGGGAGGATATAGAGCCTAAAGTTTTTTTTTTATAAATTTATATTAGCCAATTATTTTTTCCAATTAAGGGTCAATTTAGCGTGGCCAATCCGCCTACTCTGCACATTTTTGGGTTGTGGGGGCGAAACCCACACAGACACGGGGAGAATGTGCAAACTCCACACGGACAGTGACCCAGAGCCGGGATCGAACCTGGGACCTCAGCGCCGTGAGGCGGTTGTGCTAACCACTAGGCCACCATGCTGCCTATATAGAGCCTAAAGTTGGTGTACTCTTTGCCCTGCACAGTGAGGGTCGCGATGTAGTACCCCTGGATATCTACAGCGTGGGATCTGGAAGTCAGGGAGATTTTCTGGGTCGCAGGTAGGATGGGGAGGGAGCAGCGCTGGGGGGGGGGGGGGGGGAAAAGATGGCAGCCCCCATGAGTTGCACGTGGCGGGCGAGGTGCAGGATGGCGTCCAAGATGGCGGCCCCCGTGGGTCGCACGTGTCGGCTGATATTAAAGATGGCGGTGCCCATGGGTCGCACATAGTGGGTGGTGCGGCAGCTGGGGGTGGCCTCGACAGGCAGCAGGCAGCGCTGCTGGACTTAGAAGCTTTAGGGTGGGTTCGGGCCTGGCAGGCTTTTGCAAAGTGGCCCTTCTTCCCACAGCCGTTACTAGTCATGTTCCACGGGCAGCGTTGTCGGGGGTGATTATTCTGGCTGCAGAAGTAGCACCGCAGGCCTCCGGTGTTGGTGGGCCGGTGCTCGGCGCAGGATTGCGTTGTGCCCGGATCGGCTGATGGCTGTGCCCATGTGGCCCACGAGGGAGCTGAGCTGTGGGTGGTGTAGGCCCCCATGTTCTGGGAGGCCACCTCCAGTGAGTTGGAGAGCTGGACTGTCTTTGGGAGGCCGAGTGTCCCCCCTTCTAATAAACGCTGGCGGATGTAGTTCGTGTGCATGCCCGCGACATAGGCGTCCCGGATCAGCAACTCTGCATGCTGGGTAGCCGATATCGCCCGGCAGTCACAGTGTCGACAGAGGGTGCGCAAGGCGCGTTGGAATTCCGCGAGCGATTCCCCAGGGCGTTGGCATCTCATGGCGAGGATGTGCCTCGCATATTGTCCTTTGAGCAGTGTTATTGCCTCTGCGTACGATGGGGTGTCCCTGATGAGGTTAAAGACCCGTGGGCTCACCCGTGCATGGATGATCTGCTTCTTCTGGAGGTCCGTGAAGTCCTCATTGAAGGATGCGAGGTAGGCCTTGAAGCAGCTTAGCCAATGTTCAAAAGTCTCTGTAGGGTCTTGTGGGTCCAGTTCCAGACAATCGGGCTTGAGTGAGTTCATCTTGAGTGAAGCGTCCATCTTAGACGTTTAGTGTATTAAATTGATACACCAGCAATAATACACGACAAGTTGATAAAGTTAACTGAGGCTTTAATACATTAAACAGCAAGCCTCCAGCCTCTGGACCTGAACTGGGGTGGGAGGCGGAGACTTGCCAGTCTTATACAGAAAGCCCTGAGAGGAGGAGCCACAGGCGGAGCCAACCTGGTCAAGCCCAGGCATGTATGATACAGTACAGACCAGACAATACAGTCACGTGGTTTACCACAGCCACTTGTGTCGACGCCCCCCCCAGCACCAGCCCGACACTTTCCTTATCCCCAACTTCAGCCTCACCCTCACCTCCATCCTTACCCCCAACACCATCCTCACCCTCACCCCTACCCTCACCCCACACCACCCTCACCCTCATCCTACCCGCACACTACCCGCACAAACCCCACTCCCCTGCTGGCATGTGTCTTGTCTTGTGTCTTGCTGGACCTGCTGTTGATGGGGCGGGTCCATCTGGCGCTCCTCGCACCCAGCCAGTGTCACAGCCTGAGCCCCCCTGGTTGGCGGCAAGCATCCAGCACCTGCAGGTGCAGTTGGAGGAGTCTAACTGCATGCAGGAACAGGAGGTGGTGCTGACCTTATGTGCCACCCAGGCCAACACTGCTAGGGTGGCGTCCATGTTGGAGGCATTGGGGGCAAGGGTTGTGGCAATGGATCCACATGTCCAAGCCCTGGAGCATTCTGTGCAGGCACTGGCCGAGACCTTGGGCAAGGCTGCTCCCTCACAGGCAGTCATGTGCCAGAGCCACCTGGAAATTGCAGCGCACTCCTGAGCGTGGCCCAGTCACAGCAGACCATGGCTGGGAATGTTGGTGGCATTGCCCCAGGTGCTAGCCAATGTGGCGCAGACCCAGAGGGAGGTGACCCAGTCCCAGAGGGAGATGGCGCAGTCATTGGCCGATGTGACACAAGACCCGACGGTGGTGGCACAGTCAATAGGTGATGTTGTGCGACCACAGACGGCGATGGTCCACTCCCTGCGCTCTGTGGCCGCGAGCATGCAGAACCTGGTCGAGACCAGAGCGGGCCTCCAGGACTGGCAGTGTCAAAGCCTCTGGGAATATCTCCACTCACATACCCGGCCCATGGAGTAGCCCGAGGGGCCATCGAGCACCCGACAGAGGTGGAGGTGATAGGGCCCCTGCCTGTGACTCTCGCAGCATCCGGACTCCCCCTTCCTGTCCCTGGTGCATCACATGGGCAGTGGCAGAACAGGGTGGTACCATACCACCTGGGACACCCGAGCAATAACAAGGCCAATCCAGGCCTTGTCATCCCAGAAGGTGGCCACCAATGGGGAAAAAGGCCACAGGGCGTGAATCACAGCAGGACGCCTCCACTCCTGATGTACCGTCTGGGGATCCACCTCAACGTAGCATTAGGACCCGTAAGGCCAGAAGGTTAATCACCAGTTAAGAACATAAGAACTAGGAGCAGGAGTAGGCCATCTGGCCCCTCGAGCCTGCTCCGCCATTGAATGAGATCATGGCTGATCTTTTGTGGACTCAGCTCCACTTTCCGGCCCGAACATCATAACCCTCAATCCCTTTATTTTTCAAAAAACTATCTATCTCTATCTTAAAAAACATTTAATGAAGGAGCCTCAACTGCTTCACTGGGCAAGGAATTCCATTGATTCACAACCCTTTGGGTGGAGAGGTTCCTCCTAAACTCAGTCCTAAATCTACTTCCTCTTATTTTGAGACTATGCCCCCTAGTTCTGCTTTCACCCGCCAGTGGAAATAACCTGCCAGCTCTATCCTATCTATTCCCTTCATAAATTTGTATGTTTTTTTAAGATCCTCCCTCATCCTTCTAAATTCCAACGAATACAGTGCCAGTCTACTCAACCTCTCCTCATAATCCAACCTCTTCAGGTCTGGGATTAACCTGGTGAATCTCCTCTGCACACCCTCCAGTGCCAGTACGTCTTTTCTCAGGTACGGAGACCAAAACTGAACACAATACTCCAGGTGTGGCCTCACTAACACCTTATACGATTGCAACATAACCTCCCTAGTCTTAAACTCCATCCCTCTGGCAATGAAGGACAAAATTCCATTTGCCTTCTGAATCACCTGTTGCACCTGTAAAGCAACTTTTTGTGACTCATGCACTAGCACACCCAAGTCTCTCTGCACAGCAGCATCTTTTAATATTTTATCATTTAAATAATAATCCCTTTTGTTGTTATTCCTACCTAAATGGATAACCTCACATTTGTCAACATTATATTCCATCTGCCAGACCCTAGCCCATTCACTTAACCTATCCAAATCTCTCTGCCGACTTCCGGTATCCTCTGCACGTTTTGCTTTACCACTCATCTTAGTGTCCTCTGCAAACTTGGACACATTGCACTTGGTCCCCAACTCCAAATCATCTATTTAAATTGTGAACACATGTTAAGCAGGGCACAGTTTAGTTTTAGGAGCTAGGGCACGTACCTGTAAATATTTGTGCACATTAAACATCTGTTGACACTGTTACAAGCTGCCTCGGTTCTCTATCAGATGGGTGTGAGGGGTGGGTTGCTCTAAGCTGGCCAGAGAGGGGGAGTGGGGATGGCGGGGGATGACCAGCTCGCATGAAGGAATCATCCAGATGGTCAGTGAAAAGTGCTACCATGGGCAGGAGTCAGATGTTGTCATACGATGCGGAGCACCAGAGCTCATTGTTGAGCAGGATGTCATCATCCTCCACCCCATGGACCAGACTCAGTGTTACTGCCTACCCGCGGCCCCCACCCCCGTATTGCGACAGGTGTGTATCACAGAGGGTGGCAGGTGGGGTTTGGCCGGGTGGGGGGGGGGGGGGGTGGGGGTGGGGATTGGTCTGCACCACTGGCCAGTTTCCCCCCACTAGTTGATGAGCCTAGAAGCGATCAGAACGCCCCGTGCACGTTGACCCTGGCGCACAAGTCATGGGGTCTCCCGTGCCTGCCTGGGACCCATGTCCTCTATCTTCGCCCTCCCCGCATCCTCCTCGTCGAACGAGGCCTGGTGTTCATCCATGTTCTCCAGCACATCGCCAGTCTGCTGCGCGATGTTGTGGAGGACGCAGCAGGCTGCCACGATGAGGGTAATCCTTTCAGTGTCAAATTGGAGGGCCCCTCCAGAGTGGGCTCAGCACCTGAATGGCACTTTCAGGAGGCCGAAGCACCGCTTGATCACACCCCTGCTCGCTGCTATGGACATCGTTGTAGCGGGTCTCGATGTCGGTCTGTGGCCTCTGGATAGGTGTCATTAGGCATGACCGCAGCTGTCCCCCAGAAGCCAACCTCCCCCAAGCAGAAGGGTGACTCAAACATGTCAGGAATCGTTGAGTGTGCCAGGTTGAAGACAGGTATCAGGCGCAGACATGCATGATGCACATATGCTGGTCACATATCACCTGCACGATCATCGAGTGGAACCCCTTTCAGTTTGTGTAGAGTGACCCGTCATCTACAGGTGCTCACACAGGGATTTGCATCCCATTGATCAACCCCTGGACACGATGACGGCGAACCCCACTGCCCGGATATCCTGGTGGGCTCGGTCCACATTGATGTGGATGTAGTGCAGCGACTGGGCATATAGGGCCTCCATGGTGGTGCAAATGCACCTGTGCATCGAACTCTGTGAGATCCTGGACAGGTCCCTATTCAGCACCTGGAAGGACCCTGTGGCACAAAGGTTCAGGGCATCCGTGACCTTGACGGCCATCGGGAGTGGCTGTCCTCTTCCATTCCCCTGAGATGCCAGGTGTGCCTTCATCTGGCAATTTGCCGCACTGTCTCCCTGCTCAGCCGGAGTCTTCGATGGCATGTCCGGTCTGGTAGGTCCTTGAACTGCCATGTGGTGCCTCCTTTGCACCTCCTCCTCCTCAGCCTTTTGCTGGCCGGCTCTCCATCCTGGACAGTCTCCTGTTCCTGTGGCGCAGGCTCTGCTGCTGCATGCACCGCTGCTGCACACTCTGCTGCCACAGCTTCCACCTCCTCGAGCAGCTCCAGCTCGTACAGAAGGCCACCATTGCTGGTTAAATTCCAATAGCCATTGTCTGCATGGGGTGAAAGGCTGACATGTTAACATGGTGTGCACCCCCATTCCCAACCAGGTCCACTGGGCTACTCAGTGCCCCTGGTTGTCACTGCAGACTCTGCCCCCCACATGTCCTCCAAATCCTCGTACTCCTGGCCCCGTTGGTGCCACCAGCCATAGAAACTCTGGAGCAAGCACCCATCCTTGCTGTCAGGGGTACCATTGGCTGGCACTGCCCTTGCCAGCAGTGCATTCCATTGCTCCCGCCCACACCCCCGTAGAGGCTACTCTTGCTGTTGTCCTTGGGGAGTGGCCGCATGATGCCCCGCCAGTGGGTGCCGGGCAATCGGTCAGGTGAGAGCGGGGGGGGGGGGGGGTGGCATGGTATGGTGGAGCGTGTGGTGTGCTGGTGGGGAGGTGGCGGGTGTGCAATATGGTATGGGGGTGGGTGAGGAGTTGGGGGCACCCATATGGTCGGTGGTACTCTGCAGCACTAGGGCCAAGGTGGGTGATCAGTGGTGTGCACAACAACGGTAGCATGATGGTTAGCATAAATGCTTCACAGCTCCAGGGTCTCAGGTTCAGTTCCCGGCTTGGGTCACTGTCTGTGCGGAGTCTGCACGTCCTCCCCGTGTGTGCATGGGTTTCCTCCGGGTGCTCCGGTTTTCTCCCACAGTCCAAAGATGTGCGGGTTAGGTGGATAGGCCATGCTAAATTGCCCGTAGTGTCCTAAAAAGTAAGGTTGGGGGGTGGGGTTGTCGGGTTACGGGTATAGGGTGGATACGTGGGTTTGAGCAGGGTGATCATTGCTCGCCACAACATCGAGGGCCGAAGGGCCTGTTCTGTGCTGTACTGTTCTATGTTCTAAGGTGGCTACCTTGCAGGCTACGGCAATGGTGGTCCATGCCCGGACACCGGCCCAGTCCCATAGGGGGTCACCCCGGCCACACAGCCCATTCCCCCGTCACCCAATCCCGGCCCTGGTAGGCCTCCCCACACCAGCCAGCCAGGCCAGTGCCCAGCCCGGCAGCCCGCAGTCGCGCCTCTCCATGTCCTACCTCCTCTCTCTCCCTCATTGGCCACGATGCAGGTTTCATGACTTTTAAAATCACAAGTGAACCTTGCCCTCAGGAATTCGGCCCATTGGAGGCGGAGAATCTCGGAGGCCCCGGATAATACCGGGTCAGCCCTGCTAATGATACGCAAGCGGTGTTTACTGTACGTGCATTCTGGAATGCGTTGACGCCGCTGTTGAGGCGACGGAGAATAGCGATTTGGTGTGAAATCACACCCACCGCGATTTCGGCATTGGAACCGATTCTCTGCCCAATCACGTTTCCCGATTTCGGCGATGGAGAATCCCGGCCAATAGTTTTCACCTTTGTCATTTGGCTGGGGACACCTGTTCTCAAAACCTGTTGATTTTATCCCCATTGATTTCAATGGAATTGAAAATCCACTTCTTTCTACAAGCAGAAGGTTTGCCCTATCAGTTTGCCAGCCAAATTATGAAACAAAAAGTAGCCTCATAGATTCTCTGCTGCACTGAACATTCACAGATGGAGGTCAGGGTAACTGGTGTTTGCTGAAACATGTTGCATGTCCTTCATTTCAACTTATTCTGTAAAATTATGGATAAAGACAGCTTGATTGAAACCAAGATTGTCAGCCATTTGACATCAGTGATTCAACTTATAGTGAAAGCAAAACAACTCGACACTTATAAATTAAACTTTAAGATGCCACAGGCAGATATCTGATTCAGTTTGGATAGGGCTCCTGCTCTTGATCAATCATTCCCTTTTGGAATAGAGCAGATGACAGGCAAAATTCAGTTATTTCAACAATTTTGATTATCAGGTCCTCATAGTCAAGTATGAGAGAACAGAAAGTGTTGCAAATGTCAGGCTTAGAAATACTTAATATGGAAAAGAACCCCTTATTTCATATCAGAATGGCAATTTAATATTGACATTATATATTATTGATTTCTCCTTTTGAGACAGAACAAAATAGCTTGGTGGGATCAAATGCAATTTTCAGACAGCAAACCAGTGATACATACCATATACAACTTGTCGAACAGCACGGCAATCATTGACACAGTTGATTTCCCAGAAGAGCTATGAGCCACAAACAGAATAGTTACAGCATACAAAGCCATAGCTCTTTGATACGTTAAAATGTTGCTGTTAACAAAAGAAAAACATGCTCAGAGTAAATCCTAATGTCCATGGTAGCAAAAATGTATTTTAATGGGAAGATGGCTTATTGCTCACACAAATTAAGCAATCAAACTTTACTTACAATTTCAGATCAACACAAAATACAATCACGTTTTCGCTTATAATGGCCCTTCCATTTTCCATCTTACTGGAGGGAGCTCCCTGGCGTGTAATGGAAATTGACAGTTAATCAAGATTCCATGACCTTTGATCTTACACATATACAGTACAGTAATACCCTTGGCTGGTAATGAAGTCAAGTACAGTACAAATAACCAAAGCTGCGTTATGTCATTTTATTCACTGAGAAGGGATAAAATGTAAACTACAATGAGACAATGCTTTGCATATTATTCTCTCCTGTTAAAATTCAGCTGGATAATAGAAATACAGGTAAAGTAGATTCTATCAGAATTTTGAACTCTTGCCTTTAATAAAATGATAGTGATCCAATTATCAGCTAACTTTCCAGTTTTAAATAACAAAACCAGCTCATAATCTGGATTGACATTCAATGCACGATGCGGGAAAGGCTGAACTGTTGGATCAGTCACTAAACTGACACCTTGGGCTGGATTCTCCGTTTGAGAGACTAAGTCCCCACGCCAGCGTAAAAGCGGTGGTGTTTTATGCCAGGAAAACCATCGCAAAACGGCCAGCGTTTCCCCATTTTGCTGGGGGCTAGCAGCCAGGCAGTGTAGAGCTCCCAGCTCTAGCTGCCAATATAGCACACAGCATTTCCGGGTCCATGGCCGTGCATGTGCACGGCGGCGGCCTGCAGCGGCCGCGCCTTGCTTCATGGCGGTCTCAACCCGTGGATCCGGACCACAAAAATAGTACCCCGCTTCGGCCGATCGCTCGTCCTGGACCGCCCCCGCACAGTGCCCCCAGCCTCGAATGAAGCCCCCCCCCCCCCCCTGCCCACAGCTGCCATGCTAAGTTCACGATGGGGGAGACCACATATGTCCCACGCCGTTGGGAACTTGGCCGGTCGGGGACGGAGCATCGTGGGGCAGGCCTCAGGCAATGGCCTGAGGCCGTGGATACGTGGCACGGCCGTACTCCTAGGGAATGGCGTTTTTCAGGTGGCGGAGAATCCGAAAACCGGCCCCACTCCCGATTTTGGCGTCAAAACGGATTCTCCGCCCCTTCGTCGAATGCGATTTTGGCATTGGGGATCGGCGAATCCACACCCTTGTCTGCCCATTCAGGTAGATGTTAACAGTCTTGTGACATTATTCAAGGAATTAAGTTATCTCAGTGTCCTGGACAACATTTATTCCTCAGCCAGTACCACTGATTAATTGTCATTCAATCATTTGATGTTGATGGGACCTTCATGTGGGTAAATTTGTTATTGCCTTTGTCTATGCAGTAACAATATTATCAAAGTAATATATTGGTCATAAAGCACTTCAGAATTCCAGAGGTCATGAGAAGTTTCAATATAAATACAAGTTCATTTACTCCCTTTTTAATAATTCACAGATAATCTGGAAGTATGAAATGAAACTTAATCTTAATTACTGTTTTTTCCATGATTAATATCTATCAGAGCTAATTCTAACTACTGTTATTGGAAAATGGAAATAAATTGCATGTTACACAGTAAGTATAGTTCGCTTCTTGCTTGACACACTAATGCATTCTTATTAGTGGAAAGCTTCAAGCTTCATTTTCTGGCATAACAACACCAAAATCACTACTGAAAATGATCAAAACAAATTCATTATCCTGAATCATTCTTGCTGCCAAATGGTGCATGTTTTGTGGAATATAATTTTACGGTTTGCTGCTAACAATTACAAAGTGCACTTTTGAACATGTTTATGAAAGAGTTCTATGCCGGGGGCCTACAGTTTCCGTGTTTGAGAGTATATTACATTTTGCATTTAAAAAAAGTTGTAATGACAAGTTGCTAATTTAAAATGAAAACAAAATGAGCATAGCAGCAATTACATGTCTGGAAATTTTGCATTTAATTTTCTGCTGATTTTCTCATTATCAAATGTTTAAAACCATAACAATGCCCTGCAGTATTTCTGTTATCTTTAGAATGAACTTTAATGATTTTTTTACATAATGGAGGTGCTGTTGACAGCTGCCATGACTTTGGGGGAAATGTGAATTTGTGTTCAGGAAAGTACTTGCACTTGTGCATCATCAGGGATTTGACAGAATTCCGCACAACAGCTGATTAACAAAAATGAGAGCACGTGGAATTGGACATGACATGGGCCGGTAATTGCTTGGGTAGTGGGAACAGAAACTAGTCTTGAAGGGTTCATTTTCAGATTGGCAGGATGTGACCAATGGTGCTCCCAGCAATGAGCATGAGGATCTCGCATTTTCACCGTATGTGTCATCAATAACTTGGTCAAGAAAGAGAGAGTTCTCCATCAATGTTGCAGATTATGTTAATTTTAGAGACACAATAAATTGTATGGATGGTAGCAGGGCAGTTGCAAATGACCAAAGACAAACTGGGCAGAATGGACAGAAATATGGCAGATGGAATTCTATCTGGGGAAGCGTGAAGTCATACATTTGGGATTTAAATGAACAACAGAAAAGGCTTGAGATGCTGAATGGGCTACTCCTGTCACTATGTTGTTATACCCTGTCATAATCTGATGATCTCAGAAAGCACTTCATTGCAAATTAAATCTTTTGAAGTGTATTCACTATGGAATGTGGGGAAGGATGTCAGCCGGTTTGTAGGCAGCATAACAAGAATTCAATAAATGGCCTGTTCAGTGATGTTGGTTCAGTGACAAATGTTAGCGAGGACATCAGGAGAACTCCTCTGCTCTTCTTGAAAAAAATATCATGGGATCTTGTATGTCCATTTGAGAGGAGAGATAGTTTCCAGTTTTCTAGCACTTATGGCTCCCTTTTCATCATGCACGTCCAATCTCTCTGCACCTCCATTGCTCACCTGAACCATCTGAGGGTTCTCCAATTCTTCCTTGAATAAAGGCTGCGGTGAATGTATTATGCCAATAATCTACCATTGTATTTGTATCTGTGCTGTTGGCCTTGTATTTGTATCTGTGCTATGCTGTTGCCCTTGTGGGCTTCTCCTATGGGCCATTGTATGGCATTATCCATAGGGGAACATGTTGGGGCCTGTATAGGCTCTGCCCATGGCTCCTCCCCTTGAAGTGACGTATAAAGAGCAGTCGACCTGTAGGCGGTTCTCATTATTGGATCAGTCGCAGGCAGGCACTGTTCTAAGTCGATTAAAGCCACGGTTTACTTCTACTCATGTCTCGAGTGAATTGATGGTCGCATCAAAGGCCTAACCAGTACCCCACCCTCCTCCACCGGACTGAACTTCTCTTACGTTGACCAACATCTCCTTAAATCCATACACCTAAAATAAAAACATATAGCTATGGGAACCGATAAAGGTCTGCCTTTCAGTGGGATATGGGCAACATTGACCACAATTCTCCAGCTTTTCATTGGTCCCGGTATTCTTTGGTTCCACCAGAAGCGCACCCCTGCCTGCGGGTTTCCCGCCAGGGTGGGGTGGCTTCAATGGGAACTCCCATTGACAGCAGTGGGAGCAGAGAATCTTGCTGCCAGCAACAGGATGCCACCACCCGCCGCTGAGAAACACACGGTTGGAAGGCCGTAGAATGCCGCCCAAATAATTGCGTATTCCAGTCACAGTGGGTTCTCCTCTACATTGAGAATAACTTTGAAGCAAGTTCAGATGGTAAGTTTTAGTAAAGATCAAGCATTCTCAGACTAAACTTATCAATTAAGCTAACAAGGCCAAAGGAAGCCATCTTAGATATTATTTTTATGTTGTTTTACTGACAATGAATTAGACGATCCGTCAACAGATGATTTTAAAACAGATCCGGCAACAGCTGATTTTAGGATAGCGAACCTTAGTTAATTTTAATTGAAGACATTAGATGAATCAATAGTTATTATAAAAGACTTGACTAGATTAACACCCTTTCAAAAATAAGCCTGATAATAAAATACATGACACTACAATTTTGAAAAACCTCTGTTAAGTTCATCATAGTTACTGCATGTACCTTAAAGTGATACAGTGTAGAACTATGTGTCGAAACGTGTGCCTGTAATATCAAAATTGCAAGCAGTATGCCTTTAAACAATGGACTAGTACTCCAGAGACCCAGGATAATGCTCTGGGGATCAGATTCGAATCCTGCCAAGGCAGGATGGTGAAATTTGAATTCAATAATAATCTGGAATTAAAAGTTTAATGGCGACTATGAGACTGTGTTCCTAAAAACCCATCTGATTCACTAATGTCCTTTCGGGAAGGACATCTGCCATCCTAACCTGGTCTGGCCTGCATGTGACTCCAGTAATGTGGTTGAATCTTTTTTTTTAAATTTAGAGTGCCCAATTCATTTTTTTCAATTAAGGGGCAATTTAGAGTGGCCAATCCACCTACCCTGCACATCTTTGTGTTGTGGGGCGAAACCCACGCAAACACGGGGAGAATGTGCAAACTCCACACGGACAGTGAACCAGAGCCGGGATCGAACCTGGGACCTCGGATGTGGTTGAATCTCAACCATCCACCGAAGATGGCCGAGCAAACTATTCAAGTCAATGGCGAGTTGGGATGGAAATGCTGACCCAGATCCCATTTAATTGTTTAAAAAAAATAGCCTTAGATGTATTATGTTACTCTATTTAAATCTTTACATTTAAATTAAGATCAGCCAGCTGGAGTTATTTTTGTAGTTTAAAACAAAAAGGGCAAATCTTCACTATTAGAAAGTACATACCTATGGAAACAGCAGATAAGGACCACTGGCAGCTGAGAACTTGATCCATCAACTCATATGAATAGTTGGATTCCGGCCCAAAAATTAAGATTGAGCCTCAATTATAATTAAAAACTATTAATAGTTAGTAGTTTTATCACAAGATTGGCCTTTAATCTTTCACAGGTTAATACTATTTATATTCCGAAGGAGAATTTACATTTGATGTAAAGTCTTCTTACAAGCCTTAAGTTAAAATGTAGGCACAAAATGACTACAAAAGAATGTATTTTGATCAGATTAGGAGAAAGCTCAGAAACCAAAATTGCACAAAGTATGAAGTCGTATATCTCAAATAAGATTAAAAGAACACCTTGAACAAGTTCATTGTTTTATTATCAAGATTAATTATGCACAGAGGCCAGGGCCAATTAAGCTAAATTAAAGAATATGTCAGCCAATCCATGGGTGACAAAACCGCATTAACACGTCGAGTGGGAGGCCTTGAACCTTCTCTGGGGATTAAACATCCAATCCCCCAGAGACACTGTTAGCTCGCAGTATTCTGACTGAAGTTATCTGTTCAAAGGAAGGAATAAGTTGCACACAAGTGTGGAATTTATTATCCACAGAAAGTCATAGGGGTCTTATGGATGAGATAAACATACTCTATGTTTTGCATAATGCGCTTGAGATCAATTTATTGTAAAAAGAAGACAATGATACCGACAATGACAATGAAGGTTTAATTGTTTGGATGTATGTTTCTTTTTTATTTTGATTTAACTAATTCTGTATTATAATTCCATAATTCCACTCTGTACAAATTTATCATGCTCTTTATATAAAAACTCTTTGAATTCATTATCTGAAGCGTTGCATTTACCTTGTGGGTTTAAAGTCTAAAAACTTGAGAGTTCAAATGAATTACGGATGAATTGGATCTATTCCAATTGGAATCCATTCAAAAAGTCCAATAAAATGCACAATGGATGACTGCTTTGGGTGGGGGGGCACGCCTGTTAAATCCCAAACTTCAGGTTGCCTGGTATTTTAATCTCCAATAATAAATAAAAACAGAAAATGCTGGAAATACTCTGCAAGTTGGCAGCATCTGTGGAGAGGGAAATTGAGTTATGTTTCAGATCATGACTTCATCAGAACTCCGATTTAAAAAGTGCCCCAGGGCTTTTTGCTGTATCTGTCCTGCTTGGGGGGAACAGGATGTCCCGTCTCGCATCCGCAGCGTCGAGAAGCCTTGTCGGGTAGGCATCCCAAAGCGAGGGGCAGGTCTGCGCGTTGCATTGTTTGTTTGTGTGGTGAGGGAACATTTAAAAGCAGCTCCCCTTGTTAGCGACAAGCCCTGAGAAGTGAGTCAGTCGAATCAAACAGCGAGACAGCCAGCGATGGCAAGACGCTAGTGGGCCTCATTTTCTGCACTCAGTGCCGTGATATCGTCAACAGGGCCATCGAGAAACACCTCACCAATCGTGCCCAAAATGACACTTAGAAATGTTTCCGTTAAATCGCACCCATAGGCTCGCAAAAGTAGCCGTTTTCTGCCATCACTTATCCAAAAGACTTATTTCCTGGATGTATCTTATGGAGTTACTTCATTTTGAATGTTGTTTGGGAAAAGAGGCATTGCAGACGCCTAGAGTAGTTTAGAGTACCCAATTCATTTTTTCCGATTAAGGGGCAATTTAGTGTGGCCAATCCACCTACTCTGCACATCTTTGGATTGTGGGAGCGAAACCCACACAGACACGGGGAGAATGTGCAAACTCCACACGGACAGTGACCCATAGCCGGGATAGAACTTGGGACCTCGGCGCTGTGAGGCAGCAATGCTAACCACTGCGCCACCGTGCTGCCCTTCATCAGTGTACTTAAGTGTCATAGTGCATTATAGTCCTTCTTGTCTTGTATGTTTTTGTCTTTCTTTTAAGTTTAGAAATAATCTTTATTAATTGTTCACACAATGACTGTTCCTCACTGGGTTATACATCGTTCCTCACATAATACCAAAATAAACACATAAACCACCATGAACTGATGTTCCAAATTACCCAAATGGGTTCTGGGATAACCTCACATTTAATATACGTGTGGTTCGTAACACTGGGGAGAAAACTCCTTTGCTTGCCTTGTCAGGATCTACCATAATTTCCTTGAAAATTCAAAAGGATTTCAGAGGTCCTAAAAAAACTTCACATCATAAAAAGTAAGTCAAAAGCACCTCAGATGGATTTTGGGGGTGGGGGGGGGGGGGGGGGCAGAGCACTGTGCCGAGTCGATACACTGTTTCCTTTTCCCTTGAGTATGTGTAATGACACCTTGTTCAAATGGCATGCTCTCCTCTTCGTTGATGTGTGTCGGGTGGTTGCTCGAGAAGTTGAGGGTCTGAGTTGGATGCCAATTTTCTCTTATCCGATCCTCCCTCCCAGGTACACCACTCGGGGGTGTCTTGATGGCTCCATTCCCCCTGGGGTGAGGCTCCCGCTTCGGATGAGACCAGAGGATATCCTTAATCGAAGTGCGGGCCTCTTGGTTATCCTGTCAATCCCCTTCAGAGTGTGTAATATGCTTGGTAGTCGGGTGGCCTGTTCCCTTCTGGTTGTTGGAAATTTCACATGTGTTGTGATGAATCTGGACCTGGGATCCGGTGGGTTGGTTTCTGGTAGCTCTGGTCTTTCCTTTGTTTACATTTTTCCATGAGAGACTCTGAGTTTACAAATAACTTAGACTTGTCGTCGTCGGTTCTCACTTTATAACTTTGTAGTCATATGATTGACATTAGTTCTGTCCTGGGCCTGGATGGGGGTTGGGTTTTGTTGTGGGGTCTAAATGTAATTCCCCCTTAGTACTGGGTTCTCGTGGATTTTATTTTTTGTAGTGCTGAGTATGATGTACTTCTATGTTGTTGACTCTATGCTGCATTGGTACAGATAGTTCTTTTATCCATGCAAAAAACACTTGGGGATACTGTTCTACTGTCTTGTCTTGTTTGCAATAATTCTTGTTCTGTACTGTACTGGTTTTGCACTGATAGCTATTTTCAGTTTTGTTTTATAGTGTTATCTGTTAAAACTTTCTAAATCCCCCAAAAAACTTAAAATAAAATATAAAGGGGAACAGGCAGGCACTTCTGCGACTGCAAAAGAGACTCCAGGATGGTCTGTTACCGTCCTGGTGCCAGAAGCAAGGGTGTCTCGGAGCAGCTGCAGGGCATTCTGAAAGGGGACGGTGAACAGCCAGTGGTCGTGGCAGATATCCGTACCAATGACAAAGGTGAAAAAAAGAGGTGAGGTCCCGCGACCAGACTATAGGGAATTAGGATGTAAATTAAAAAGCAGGACCTCAAAGATAGTAATCTCAGGATTATTACCAGTGCCACATGCTAGCGACAGTAAAAATAACAGGATATATCAGACAAATTCATGACTTGGGAAATGGTTCCGGAAGGAGGGTTCAGATTCCTGTGACATTGGGACCAGTTCTGGGGAAGGTGGGGCTGGTTCAAGCATTCTGGGCAGGACCCGGGACAATTTCCTGGCGGGTGATGGGGGGGAGGGGGGGGGGGGGAGTCGCTGGGCAAGGGCTGTTTGCTAGTGCTATCAGGAAGGGTTTAAACTAAAATAGCAGGGGAATGGGAACCCAAGCAGGGAGACAGAAGAGGGGGAGCAAGGGTAGGAACAAAAGACAAAAATATAAGAAAAAAAGTGGAAGGCAGAAAAACACCAGGACGAGAACCAAATGGGGCTAAAAGGCAAAGTAAAGCTAAGATGACTAACAAGGTTAAAAAGTCAAGTCTAAATCTTTGTGTCTTAATGCACGGAACATTGGCAATAAGGTAGATGAGTTGACTGCACAAATAAATGTAAACGGTTATGATAGATTGCAATTACAGAGACATGGCTGCAGGGTTATAAAGACTAGGAACTGAACAACCAGGGGTATTCATTATTTAGAAAGGACAGACCAAAAGGAAAAGGAGGTGGGGTAGCATTATTTTTAAACGACAAAATCAATGCTACAGTGAGGAAAGATATTGGCTCGGAAAACCATGATGTGGAAGTGATATGGAGAGAAAAAAGGCCAAGAGGCAGAAAACATTATTGGGGGTTGTCTATAGCACCAAAGAGTAGTGGAGAAGGAAGGGAAGACATTAAATAAGAAATCAGAGATGCATGCAATATGGGTATGACTGGAATCATGGGTGACGTGATTTTACACATAGATTGGACAAACCAAAGTAGCAATGTACAATGGAGGAAGAGTCCTGGAGTGTGAATCTTTTAGATCAATACGTCGAGGAACGAAGCAGAAAACAGGCTATTCTAGACTGGGTATTCCTGCTCCTGGTTTCTGTGTTTATATTACCATTATCAGGTTGGCAGACTGTGACTGGTGGGGTACCATAAGGATCAGTGCTTGCCCCCCAGCTATTCCCAATCTATATCAATGATTTGGATGTGGGTACCATATGCAAGATTTCCAAGTCCTCTGATGACACAAAACTAGGTGGGAATGGAAGTTGTGAGGAGGATGGAAAGAAGCTTCAAGGGATTTGGACATGCTCAGTGAATGGGCAAGAGCATGGCAGATGGAATATAATGTGGAATTGCACTTCTCCAGGCAGGCAACCATTGACCTCTGCAGACTTCTCTAATAGGATTTACTGTTTATTGGGCCAGGTGGCATTCGATAAACATGGACTTGATTTTTCCTGTACCTGAAGTTTTCATTCTGCTACAGAGGATATCAGCTACAACTGCCAGGCTGCAGGTGACTAGCACCACCTTTTCCAGGCCTGGTTAGACCTTACCGAGTGAACTCAGCAGTCAGCAGGAGAGAAATTGTAGCTTTGCAGCGTTGGTTGGTTTCCCTCATGTTGCAGGGTTTGAATGAATGTACGGCTGAGGTCGTTAGGGGACCAGAACATGAACCAGTAACATTTATCAACAGAAGATGATATCCCCTTCAATGTTCATCTGCTGGCTGATCACAGGGAAAACATCACACAGGTCTGTGCTATCTACCCAGAGAGCTACCACAATGCTTCAAGTACTCCATAATCTTGGGGGTTTAGCTCAGTTGGTTGGACAGGTGGTTAATGATGCAGAGTGAGGCCAACAGCATGGGTTCAATTCCCAAACCACCTGAGGTTACCCTGAAGGCCATGCATTTTCAAGCTTGCCCCTCGTCTGAGGTGTGGTGATCCTCAGGTTAAATAACCACCAGTCAGCTCTCCCCCTCAAAGGTGAAAGCAGCCTATGGTCTTCTGGGACTGTGGTGACTTTACTTGTTTTGCACAGATATGGATTTGAAAGAAGGTATTAAAGAAGGAGAGAAAGGTGATGACGCAGAGGCATTTTAGAAAAATATTTTCTGCATGATTCTTGAGTACGGCTGAAATCACAGAAAAAATATTTTTTTTCGAAACTATCAAGGCCATCGGTTTCCTCTCGAGGTTACTAATACTCATATAAATATCCTTCCATCCCAAAACATCACAACTGCCTGCATAACTCTGATATATCTGATAGAAAATAAAGTGTCCCCCGATAGGATATGACTTGTTAGATCTTTAAAAATAGCTCTTTCATTCTGTGGTTTCAGGCGTACACATCAATTATGCTTTCAACACCTGCTATTAAAATGCAAAAACATACAGTGGGATCCAGAAAAAGGAAGTATCATGGGAAAATGTATTCACCTGAAATCAGCGTGAGGAAAAATTTAGCATTTGTAAATTCAAATATGCCAAGTCTGAATTACTTTTAGAAAACGACAAGCTGTGCTGAGATATGATTCCACAGGAATTAACTTCCGTCCAATATCTCAACCAAGTTGAGGGATTTTGTACGTCGGCCACAGTGAGTACTATTTAACTGTGGTGTGCATCGCAGGTTGAGCCTAATCCTGAACTGAATAATATCAACTGATGCAGTTTTCAACAGAACAAGAGTAGCAATGTGAAAACAAAAATAATGTTGCCTGCACCCTTACCCAGGCACATTGTAACAGCCCGAACCTCCCTGGTTTAGATCAATCAGCGCAGTCTTCTCTGGTCAATATGGTCATGCTATTAAGGAAGCTCTTTACTGTTTTGACATTGCCTTGGTTTTTGGAGCTTATCCAACTAATATGTGACTTCAACTTAAATAACATGGGCAGAAATATATTGAGGATAAATTAAGTGGGAATTGAATGCCACTATTAACCATAGATGTGACTCTGGTACATGATAATCTACAAATTACATTCTAATCCAATGCAAGGTGACAATTTCCCTCTGACACTGACATGACTGAGTCACGCTACAGGGTCACAAACTATGATTACCCACCAGTCTTTTCGGTATTGGAACCATGTGACCAATGGAAGAATGAGGTGGAGCTGTGGACTTGGGTCACTTCCCTAACTAAGAGGAAGCAAGGTACAGCTTTGGCCTTGTCATTACCAGGAAGAAGTGAGATTGGATTTCTGGGAGGAAACCGGAGCACCCGGAGAAAACTCATGCAGACATGGGGAGAACATACAATCTCCACACAAACAGTGACCCAAGGCTGGTCTTGAGCCCAGGTCCCTTGCGCTGAGAGGCAGCAGTGCTAACCACTGTGCCTCCATGCCACCCAGGTTGCGCACAAATCTCACACATGGATAGACGTTTGGCTTTGACAAATGTTTTATTTCATGGTGAGGACTCTAAATAGCAGCTGTTCGAAATAAATATTTTGGAAAACAATAGTTTCAAATTCCTTTCCGCGACACGTTGGAAATTCTGCAGTGGTTTACAGAATGGGGCCTCCATGATTACTGATTCTCAATGCCTGGTCACAGACATTATACAAAGAAGGAATTGCTGGAAGATGTTCTGACGTGGGTTGTACGTTTAGTAAAGGCAATGGAGTCAGTTGGCTAAAAATAAAGTACTGGTTTATTCACAACAGAAATGTATATTTACACACGCCCTGTGTGTAAATATACATTTCTGTTGTGAATAAACCAGTACTTTATTTTGAAGCCGGGTAGGCTTCACTGGTCCTTTCACTCTGAAGGCCTGTTTTAGTCAGGCCGACCTTATACGACAGTCACCGACCCATTGTTAACAGGGGAGTGCAAACTCCTTGAGCCACATGGAGACTATCATCAAATCTGTCCTCGTGTACTTCATGCAGGATATTACACCTCCCCTCCCCCCCCCCCCCCCCCCCCCCCCCCCACACCCAAACCCAAACATCCCCTCAGGAAAAATGAGCACGACAAAGACGACGAGAAGCTGAAGACGTAAGGTAGACTGGTGATGATGGAGGAAAAGAAGAATCCGCTCGGGACCCACTGGCTGCGGGTGGCGCAGGGGCTTCAGCTAAGCACTCTGCTCCCCTGTGACAGAACTGGAGTAGTTGGAGTATAACAAGCTAGGGAATGACGCTTTCGCCTGGAATGCCGGTGCGGAAAACCTGCAGATGCTGGCTGGGTAACGAAATCCAGGTTGGAGACCTCAGAGGTCTGTGTATCCATATCGGAATCCGAGGACCACATATCTAGCATTGCGGTATCCTGGGGAGAAGAAGACAATCGTAGCAGAGCAGGCAGCGGAGGCGATGCAGTTGACAATAGCGGGGTGGATCGTTTAAGAAGAAGTGTACCGGTGGCCAGTCAGAGGAGGAGCAAATGAATGGGCACAAATGTGACCAAGGTACCACTTCATTGGCTGTGCCACGGACCTGATATGAGACGGGACTGTGGTAGTCACCACTGTTGTATTGTATTGTATATATGGGTATTACGGTAAGGCCCCTGTACTACAGGTACGGGGGTAGATCCCTGTCTGCTGGCTCCAGTAGTCGGAGTATAAATGTGTGTGCTCTCCGAACTGCAGCCATTTCGCCAGCTGCTGTAGGAGGCCACACATCTCTGTGTAATAAAGCCTCGATTACATCCTACTCTTGTCTCATCGTGATTGATGGTGCATCAATTTATTACATAGAGATTTTTCAGAGATGGAACTCAGCATCAAGCCGGATCGCCTGCAACTGCATCCTCCAGCAGACAACGCCAATAAGGACTTCGCACATTGACTAGCTTGCTTTGAAGCATACATCAGGTCTGCGCCAGACCCAATCTCAGAAGCACAGAAACTCCGGATTCTGTACACGCGGCTGAGCTCCAACATCTTCCCCCTTGTCCAGGACGCGCCGACCTACGCAGAGGCCATGGCGCTACTGAAGGAGAATTACGCTCAGCAGACCAACAAGATCTACACCAGGCACATCCTGTCCACGCGGCACCAACTTCCCGGTGAGTCTGTCGAAGATTTCTGGTGTGCCCTGCTCGCCCTGGTGATAGACTGTGATTGCCAGGCCGTTTTGGGCACTGAACATTCGAACCTGCTAATGAGAGACGCGTTTGTTACGGGCATAGGGTCTGACTACATCCGCCAGCGCCTCTGAGAAGGGGCCACGCTTGACCTCACGGCAACCAAGAAACTAGCGCTCTCGCTCACGGTCGCCTCACGCAACGTACCCCCCCCCCCCATGCATCGTGGACCCCGCCAGCGGCCACCCCATTGTGGACCCCATCAGCGACCACCCCCAAACAAACCCCACGCTTGTGCCGTGCGGCAGCCAACCAACCCCTGAGGACCCAAGTGCTACTTCTTCGGACACCCCCGGCAGCGCTGCCCGGTGCGGAGTGAGCTCTGCAAGGCCTGTGGCAAGAAGGGATATTTTGCTGCAATGCGCCAGGCCCGCTCAATTACCGCTATTGTCCCTGCACCCCCCCCCCCACGTGTGGCCCATGGACGCCATCATCTTGCTCCACTCACAACACGTGCGGCCCATGGGCAGCGACATCTTGCTTGCCTCAGAACCAATGGGCGCCGCCATCGTGCCTGTCCCAGGACACGTGCGGCCCGTGGCGCCGCCATCGTACTCGCCTCAGGACCCCTGCCCATCGGGCACCTCATCTGGCTGCTCATTGCCTGCAACTGCCGACGGTAAGCCGCGTCTTGCCTCGGTCACGATCGACCAGTCTCAACCGTACAACCTCGCGACCGCTTCGACAAAAGTGAAGGTCAACGGGCACGAGATATCCTGCCTTCTGGACTCCGGGAGCACTGAGAGCTACATCCACCCCGATACGGTAAGACGCTGCTCCCTCGCGGTACACCCCGCTAACCAAAGAATCTCCCTGGCCTCCGGATCCCACTCCGTGGCGATCCGTGGGTACTGCATCGCCACCCTAACTGTCCAAACTGTATGTATATAGTTTTCCACCACCCCCACTGGACTCATTTTTAACAGGGAGTGAATGTGGTAATCACCACTGTTGTATTATGTTGTATATATGGGTATTACGGTAAGGCCCCTATACTACAGGTACGGAGGTAGATCCCTGACTGCTGGCTCTGTCCTGTAGGCGGAGTATAAATGTGTGTGCTCTCAGAACTGCAGCCATTTCATCAGCTGCTGTCGGAGGCCTCACATCTCTGTGTAATAAAGCCTTGATTACATTCTACTCTCATCTCGTCGTAATTGATAGTGCATCAGGGACCGAACACTGACCCCTGGAAGCCAGAGAAGACCCTTACCAGAGTTCTGAACTGATATCTGTTGGTGAAACGGCACAGCAGGGGATGCGCAATGTGACAATCTCCTTGCATTTCATGTGAGCAATACACCTTCGCACCGATGTTGGGGAGCAATAACCCCAAACAAGTGCGAAGACGATGAACCATCAAAAACTCGTCCGGGGCCACTCCCGTGACTGTATGTGGAGTGGTGCGGTATGAAAAAAGTAATTGAGCCAGCTTGGTGTCCATCGATTCTGCAGACTGTTTCATTTAGACTCCGTTTGACGTCTGGCCAGCACATTCTGCCAATCAATTCGATGCAGACTGATCGGGTACCATGCAGACATGCCGGATGCCAGTTGACTTCATGAAGGTGGCAAACTCCTCGCTCATGAACGAGACCCTGTTATCCGTAACTTGGACCTCTGACAAACTGTGTGGAAAAAGAGGCATTTACCCGATTGACGGTGATGTGGGAAGTGATGGACGATATTCGATTTCCCTCCAACTATTTCAAATACGCATCCATTATCATCAGGAACATGGAGCCCATAAACAGCCCGGTGAAATCTGTGTGAACCTGGACCCAGGAATTCCCAGGCCATTCCTATGGTTGTAGCAGCATTGCCGCTGGAAGCATTTGATGGGCCTGGCAGATGGCACAATGGTGAGCGACAACTCCATGTCCAAGTCTATGCCAGTCCACCAAACATAGCTCTGGGCCAAAATTTTCATTTTGGTCACTCCGGGATGGCATGGCATTAAGATACGTCCTCCATGGTCAACTCTGCCATCTTCATTGAAAAAGCCTTCAGTTCCACTGGGAGTTGTTGACGTGGGCCACTGGTCAGAACCAAATGTCGGTCTTTGGATAGAATGGGATCATATGGCTTTCAGTCGCAAATGCATGTAGCCGTCACTGGCATGGAGTCCATGAAATTAAGGACCGACATGACTTCATCCGCCTGGAGTGTCCATGGCCAGTGAAGGCACAGCTGGTGCAGCCAGTCACAACTGAGCTGACAGGGACTGCTGCTCTGCGCCACAAGGAGGGGGACGTAAAGAGAATGATGTGCGTAGGTCACCTGGGTGAGAGTGGAGTCTTCAATAGGCAGTTTCACCCCAATACAGATGGCCAGGCAGGCAGTCAAAGTGGAAAAACCCAATTCACTCATCCCGAGGCGGATTTGGTTGAAAACCTTGCACAGGACAACCGATACAGCAGCACTTCTGTCCAATTCCATTTGGAGGCGGTGATTATTGACAATCAGTGAAACACGAATAGGAACCACTCGGGCTTGGCCAAGTAGTTCAGCTACAATTCGGAGCCTGCGCCAGCCTCGTCAGGGTCATCAACTTGGTGGGCTCGAGCACAGGGTCAGTGAGTGGCACGGCTCATGTGGACAGGACGTCTATCATCTATCACTGGGGCTCTGCAGTGGATGGTTGCAGTGGCCACACATGGCATTGGGCACTATCAGCTGTCAGATCTGGAGAGGGTGTGCAATGGTGCTTCTGATCACAAGGTCTCCGTCCTGCAGTCCCGCGATGACCTACCCGTGGAGGCATAGGGCAGTGCGGAGGGTGCATTTGAGGGCATTTACTTCCATTCCCTCCAGTTCTTGTATACCCTGAGCTGTGCTTTCCTGTGAGAGTAATTTGTAATGCCTGTTGGAAAGTCAGGGAAACTTCACCAAGCAGACGTTTCTGAATATCAGGGTAATTAATTCCGCAGACTAAACGGTCCCTCAGCATATCCACTAACACCGCACCATAATCACATAACTCAGCAATTTTACATAGCTGGGAGATAAACTCAACAACTGACTTTCCATCTGCATGCACCACCGTATGAAATCTGTAGCTCTGTATGATGATAGTGGGTGTCGGATTGAAGTGGTTCTCCACCGGGGCTTATTTTTATTTTATTTTCCCAATTATGGGGCAAGTTTAGCATGGCCAATCCACCTACCCTGAACAGAGACATAGTGAGCGAGCAAGGCATACCTCAATCCCAAGAGAGCGAAAGCAGCAACAGACAGCAGAAGCGACAGAGGTACACATCAACAGCTTCCTGTTGATCTGTGTCTCCAGTTTCGTAAAGGAAGCAAAGTCAGTTGAGTAAAAATAAAGTACTGGTTTATTCACAACAGAAAGGTATAGATACACACACAGGACCCAGTTAGGCTTTACTGGTCCTTTCACTGTGGAGGCCTGTTCTAGTCAGGCCAACCTTAATAACAACAATCCCCGCCCCATAGTTAATGGGGGAGTGCATACTTCTCTAGCCAAACGGGGGCTATCAGCAAACCTGTCGTGTGCTTCGTGCGGGATATTATAATAGATTTATCCCAGAAATACATGGGGAATAACTCATACATGTTTCTGGTGTGATTCAAAATATCCCTATTTGAGGAAATGTCCAAAGGTCAGCAAGTAGCCAGTATCTTGGCTGCTGATTCATTCAATACTGCTGTGCTAGATAGTGGCTGTGCCTCAGGGGTGTGTGGGTCGATGGCTAAGTTGTTACTTGTAAACTCTGGGCAAAGCAGATAAAAATAAGAGTCAAAGAATGTGAAAGCACTACCTGCCTTTGATCAGGGTCGATAATCAATTAATGCCTTTAAAGAGAGTGTTCTCGCATGTGGAATATGTCATTTTATGGCAGTGATGTGGTTCAAATTGACACACCGTGGGCTGGATTCTCTGGTCAGCGAAGCCGAAATCGCGTTCGGCGATCGGCCGGAGTATTACAGTTCCCAACCAAATCGGGGGTGGCGCCGCTTTCGCGGTGCTCTGGCCCCTCCAAAGCAGTGTCCGCACTATATATCGATGGCTTCAGGACATTGCCTAAGGCCCACCCCCCAATGCTCCGCCCTATGTTATTCTCTAAGTCTGAATAAAGATTGTAGACTTCCAGTTAACACAAATACTTTATTCAGTCTGTTTGTTCTGTTTCCAGAGCTTAACTAGATATAATACAGTCAAGAGGTATGGCCGGTGAAGCTAAGGTAAACTGCCTATGCTGAGCTGTCTCTGTCTGCTGCTGCTCACTAGCCTTGTGCTCCTGAAAGAGGCGGATCCTCCCTTGGGCTGGTCCCTTTATACCCGACTCCGATGCTGCCCTCCAGTGATGCTGTGGCTGTTACATCTGTCTGTGGTCCCGGGTGTATGTGCAGATGTATGAAGAGATGTACAGATCACTACATTCCCCCCCCCCCTTTTATTTGACATGTTTTCTAGACGGGCCTTAAGAAAACTGTACATAACAAGTGGTGAGAATATGCAAATCTACACACTGTGAAAATGATAAAAGTAATACAGAAATAATTAACAGTGTCATGAGTCCATCGTGAGAAATGTCCATATTCGTCTTGTGATTGTGTTGAAGTGTCATTATAAATCTAGCTGGTCGGGTGCCTTATGGCTTCTGCTGGAGCATCTTAATGGTGATAGTAGGGATGATGGTTTGATGTCATCAAGAGGTACTGTCTGGCGTTGTGTGGCTAGGAACGTCCTGTGGACAAATGGACTCGGTAAAGTCCAGTGTGGGAAATACTGGCATTGTAGGTCAAATCTCTAATAGATCCCGGCGGTTACGGTGAAAAAGTACTCCCGCAGACGATTTCACAATGTAGGACCACGGTGCCTCCTGCCTGATCACCATGGCTGACTCAGACCATCCGCCTTCTGGTCCCTGATTCTGATGGTGTCACCTATTGTCAGTGGCTTGAGTGGGATTGCATGTTGATCGTAGTATAGTTTGTGTTTGGAGCATAGTGCCCGCATGTCATTGAGAACCGGTGCATTGCCGGGGTCTCAGAATTGCTTTGCCGGTAGGGTTGTCCGGATGTCTCTGTTGAAGAGCATTTGTGCTGGCGACAGTCCTGAGCTCAATGGGGTTGCTCGGTATGATAACAGAGCTAGGTTGATGTTGGAACGTGACTCGGCTACCTTGCTGATGAGTCGTTTAATGATGTGGACACCTTTTCCCCCTGTTCCATTTGATTGCGGGTAGTGATTCTGTGTTGCACTGTTGTCTGATCTTGACTTTTTTCTGTGTTTGTGGAATTGATTCTGTATGTCATCGATCGTGAAAGCTGTTTTGCTTGTTTGTTCTGGAGCAGATGTGAATTCGTGAGTTTCTTTATCATGCCATGGCATGTTTGTAGTCTTGTCATTGTTTCGCAGTGTACTGTGGCATTGTCCTTCATGTACAGAGTTGTACCATGTTGCACAGGTCATTGTTTCATTGTTGATGTTTCTGTCATTTCTGTCTTTGTTGATTTTGTTGTCGTTCTTGTTGTTTTTGTCATTTCTGTCTTGGTTGTTTTCGTTGCCGCTCTTGTTGTTGTCGTTCTTGTTGTTCTTTTTGTCGCTCTTGTTAATTCTGTTTTCGTTGTTTTTGCTTTTATTCTTGTTCTTTTTCTTGTCGTGCTTGTTGATTCCGGGTTGCTTCTTGTTGTTTTTGTCATTCTTGTTGCGCTGCATTTGTTTTTGTTGTTGCTATTGTTGTTCTTGTTTCTGCTGAGCTTCTTGCAGTTTTTGGTGTTCTTGTTGCACTCAATGAGTGTGCTATGTGGATGATTTGAGTCAAAAAAAGAGAATCAAAGAATCCAATCAAAGAATTTTTAAAAAATCAAAGATATGTTTGGACATGTCGAACTGCTTGGGAAAACAATGGACTGAATAGTTCATTGAATCTGGACATTATTAAGATGTCCAGGATACTAGAAGTTTCCCATCAAGAAGTACAAGAGGTATTATTAACCACTGGAGATAAGAGTGTGGCAAATGAGAAGATAATTCTCTGGGCAGGAGGGGAGGGCCATGCATTGGCAGCAGAGAGTACAAGAGTGGAGAGCAAACGAACATAGCAGGGGCTAGTGGGCTAGACAGCTGACTTGTAATGCAGAACAAAGCCAGCAGCACGGGTTCAATTCCCATACCGGTCTCCCTGAACATGCGGTGACTAGGGGCTTTTCATAGTAACTTTAATGGAGCCTACTTGTGACAATAAGCTATTATTATTATTATAGCTGAGATTTGCGTATTAATTCAGGAGATACGTTTAGGACATGCTTGTCCAACCTTTTATCTTGGGGTTCCACATTTGCATATTTTGCTCACTCAAGGGGCCAGGGAACAAATTTCAAAAAGATAATTTTGGCATACAATAAACCTAATTTCAAAACAAAAATTGATATTTCAAGGTAAGAAACACTTGTTGAACAAATGTAAAGCAATGTCATGGCAATACATTGTTGAGTTTAAAAAGTGTAAGCAATAAAAATTAGCAGAATGTTGGAAGATCAGTGCATGTGGGTTGGAGCATTTGGGTGCAGGTATATGTTGGTGTGCAGCAGTGCAAATGAGTGAGAAAATTGAAACTGGGCATAAAGCAGACTCACACTCACCCCACTCACTCACACCACACCCACTCAGTCACTAACCCCTGTGCACTTAGTCACTCCCACACCTGCACATTCAGTCACTCCCACACACACAGACACACTTCGTCACTCACTGTCACTGACACACATTCAGTCAATCAGTCACTCCCAAACACCCACCCAGTCGCTCACTCCCCCATGGTCACCGTTTCCTCCCGCCAACGTGATAAAGCTTCAACCACCCTAGGACCGGTGCAATGATGACTAAATTACACGAGCAACATAAGATTGCCTTCAATTGTTTGAAGTATTGATTAATTGTTGGCAGGCAGGCATGCTTCTGACTCCTCCATGTGCCCACCAACCATAATTGCGATGATGTTGAGATTTTAAGCACTTTCAGATCAGGCACACGCCTGTTATTACTGCATAAAATTCTGCCCATGGTGTAGAAGGGAATTTTGAGTGTGTCTTAAACTTTTATCATCTTTTTTATTGCTCATACACTGCTGGAGGTTCGAACAGGACTTTTTAAACATTTTGGTAGACTTTCTGGAAAGTTTTCAACATTTATTCTAGAACTTCTCTGAAGACTTCATCTGGCAAACGGAAGTGCTGTGCTACTCCATCTTATTAGACACCTTAAAGGAGAAGGAGAGTGCAAAATGATGGGAATCCTGCTAACGATCCCCCATTTGTCTACAGGAAGACCGTGAGAAGGAAATGAAGCCAGGCAAAACAGCACAAGCTGATACAGAAGAGGGGAACAAGAAGGCAAATGGGCAAATATGCATTAAAGTGATAGAGCAGCATGCCTTCACAAAAAGAGAGGTATTTAATCCAGTCTCAGTTCCATTTTGGACCGTGAGCAGAAAACAACAGACACAGCTCAGCTTTCTATCGATATACATAGGTTCTGATATGCCTAGTGTTGATAAATGTACCCACAATATGTTATCCAATCCCTTGCGAGCAATTGCTGCCTTTATGTCATCATAAAAGCACAACATGGTGTTCAGCGATGGTCAAACAGCGTGGCAGCAAGAGACAGATAGTAAGAGTTTCTATGGATACTTAAATAAGAAAAGAGTTAACAAAATGAGTGTTGGTCTTGTAGACAATTAGTCTAGGAATTAATAATGGTGGATAAGGATATGGAAGATAAATTGAACAGGTATTTTGCATTTGATGGCAGGATTCTTATATGAAGAGAGGGTGGGTTGACAGGACCTTACAGTGTTTACTGGAATTTAAAACAAATGTGGGGGATCAAATTGAAACATATAAAGTTCTGGCAGGGCTGGACAAATGGGATGCAGCGATGATGTTCCCTTGGGCTAGAGAGCTGAGAATAAGTGGGGTAGACCATTTAGGTCTTCACTCAGAGGGTGGTGATCCTGTGGAATTCTGTATCAAAGAAGGCTGTGGTGGCCAAGTCACTGAATATATTTAAGAAGGATATAGATTTCTAGACTCTAAAGGTGTCAAGGCGTTTGAGGAGCGTGCAGGAGTATGATGTTGAGATAGAGGAGCAGTCACAATCATAATTTTCTTTTTATAAATTTGGAGTCCTCAGCGCTGTGCGATGTGCTGCCCCAGTCACAATCATATTGAATGGCGGAGCAGGCTCAACCTACTCCTGTTCCTAATTTCTATGTTTCTAAATACAGGTACGACATGGTCAACAGTTTTAGATTGTGTTACATGGGCATGAGATGGCCTTCGATATTTTGGTCAGATGGCAACAAGTTAGCAGTGTTGGACAGTGTTAAAATCACAGCAAGGTGACTGCACAGAAAATATTTGAAGAGCCTGGTCAGGATAATGCTCAAGTAATGGGCTGGTAAGCAGACAGATCCCTCCTAGTGAGATGGGATACACAGCCTGTCAGTTCCGTGAGTGGGAGGAAACAATGAGAGGCCCAAACACTGTGTTGTAGAAAGGTGAGGGGCCAGTGTGAGAACCAGATTGATAATGAGCAAAGGAAACTCTCGCAAAAACAAACATCATAAATATCGGGGCAGAGAAGGTTGCAATTATAATGTGCAGCTTCGAGAGTTGCTGAACAATACATTGAATAAAACAACAAGGAAAGTCAAAGGTGTATTGCCAAATGTCCACAAAATACCCCAGTTTGAATTAGGATGCAGGCCGACTGCTCTCCAACTTCAAAATATTCAAACAGCGTAAATAGTGATGGACAGATCTTTAAAATAACAGAGATGGAGGAGGGCTCAGGTAATGTGAAATTTAGAAATCCAAAGATAAAAATTGAGGTATCAGAACAGTTCAACAATGTGGGTAAAGACAAGCAGAGTGGGTCAGGAAGGGGCAAAGAGTGCAACAGAATTTGTACATTGGCAAACAAGGGCTGGGATTCTCCCCTACCGGGCAGGGCGAGGGGTCCCGGCGTGTTGGAGTGGCGTGAACCACTCCGGTGTCGGGCCGCCCCAAAGGTGCGGAGAGGGGCCAAGCCCTCACATTGAGGGGCCGAAAGGACTTCGCCGGCCGGGGTAGGTCCGTGCATGCGCCAGAGCATCAGCGGTTGCTGACGTCATACTGGAGCATGCGCAGGCGAGGGGGTTTCTTCCGCCTCCACCATGGTGAAGACTATGGCGAAGGCGGAAGAAAAGGAGCCCCCATGGCACAGGCTCGCCCGCCGATCGGTGGTCCCCGATCGTGGGACAGGCCACCATGGGGGTACGCCCCGGGGTCAGATCGCCCCGTGCTCCCCTCCCCCCCCAGGACCCCAGCACCGCCCGCGCCACCAATCCCGCCGGTCAGGTAGGTGGTTTAATCCATGCTGGCGGGAGAGGCCTGTCAGCGGCGGGACATCTGCCCATCGCAGGCCAGAGAATCGCCGCGGGGGGCCCGCCGACCAGCGCGGAGGGCCAACCGACCGCCGCGGCATGACTCCCGCCCCCGCCAAATCTTGGAGGGCGGAGAATTCGGGACACGGCAGGGGCGGGATTGACGCCGGCCCCTGGCGATTCTCCGACCCGGTGGGGGAGGGGGGGGGGGGGGGGGGGGGGGGGGTTGGAGAATCCCGCCCCAGGACACTGCAGGGAATGGAAGTAACATAAAGAAATTCAAGCTTTCTTATTTAAATGTGTGAAGCATCCACAATGGGATAGACGACCCAATAGCCCCAAAACAGATAAATGATTCAGACTTAATCAACATTACAGAGAAAAGCATATCCTGAGCCTGCCCACCGGCGGAATATTATTGCAATCCCACCGGTCAATAGAATTTTGACTGGCTCGCTGCATCCGCTGCAGTGGAACCTGCTGTATCAGGGCCAAAAAAATCCCAGTCATGGTTTATAAGGTGAACAAGGGCAGGAAATAATGGCAAAAGAGGAAGGGTAGCCCTGATAGTAAAGGTTGACATAAAGGCGTTAATGAGAAAGGATCTGTCTTCAGAATATCATGAAGTACAATCAATATGAGTGGAAATTTGGAATAGGTGAATTATAAAAGTGCAAGTAGTTTCAATGTTCGCTAACGTTAGTTCAACAGTTGAATAGAGCACTAAATGAGAAATTATTGAAGTATGTGTGGTGATATGCATCACTGTTGATACACAAGGGGTTAATGTAAGTACACGTAGGCTAGCTAGACACTAGAGGGAGCACCAGAGACATGACACACAGACACTCAACCAATAGGTCAGTAAGATAGGACACGACCAATGGGCATTCACGGTGCACGCAAAGGTGACACTACCACAGAGGGGCATTACACCAACCTATATATAAAGGACACAGCACACATGATCTTCCAGTGGAGACACTCAGTGAGTACAGACACAGGATTGATTGAACATCACACCAACACATGGATTGTAGCAGCTTGGTTCATCAATCTGAGTAGCTACAGAAGGAGTAACAGTAGAGGCGAATCCGAGTCGGAAAATTGTTAATAGTTTAGTAAACGTGTTGAAGTTATCTCCATGTCTGAACCTTCCTTTGTCAGAGTGCACATCAAGGAAGCAGCTTATGCTATGCCAAGAGCATAACAAGACAGTTTGTAACAAAGGCAATGTTACAATCGCTGGGGGACTTAAATCTTCTTATAGACTGGAGACAATCAAATTGCCCAGTGGGGTCTCGAAGGTGAATTTGTAGAATATTTTGTTATACATTGTGGAACTGACTAGATATAAAACTATTTTCAATCTTGTATTTTGTTAATTAGTAATATTGTGCAAAAAGACCTCTGGGAAATAGTGATCATAATACCATTGAACTCCATATTAAGATTGATAGTGACATTTACAAATCGCAAAGAAAAATCTTAAGCTTAAACAAAGCCACTTGAATAGGTATGAGGGGAGAACTGGATAATATTAATTGGGTAAATAAACTAAAAAGCATGGAGGTAAATGAACAGTGGGAAACATTTAAAGATATGATTCAAAATCCTCAACAAGAGTACATTCTGTTGATAGATAAAAGCTGAATGAGAAAGATCCATCTGTGGAAACCAACCAAAAATAGTTTCATGGTCATCATTAGGCTTTTTAATTCCAGATATTTTATTCAGTTTAAACTCCAACGACTGCTATGGTAGGATTTGAACCTGGGTCACACATCATTACCTTGGGTCAAGTAACAATACTATTGCTCCACTGACTCTCCTTAGAGGCTAAGTAAATTGGGTTATATTCACTTCAGTTTAGAAGAATGAGAGGCAATCTCCTTGAAACCTGCAAAATTCTGAGGGGATTTCAAAGGGTAGATGCTGAGAGATTGTTTTTGCTAGCTGGGAAATCTAAAATAATGGACACAGGGTTCAGGATAATGAAACAATCATTTTGGACTGGGCTGGGGAGAAATATAGGGGCTGGTTTAGCACAGTGGGCTAAACCACTGACTTGTAATGCAGAACAATGCCAGCAGCGCGGGTTCAATTACCGTACCAGCTGAGAATTCTGAATTATCCCTCTGTGTACCCGAACCGGCGCCGGAATGTGACAATAAGCGGTTATTATTATTAGTTCACTCAAAGGGTTGTGAATCTTTGGAATTCTCTACTCTAGAGGGTTGTATATTCTCCACCTTTGAGTAAATTTAAGTCTAGGATTGAGAGACGTTTGTCATTGCAGGGAATGAAGAGATAAGGGGAGATGGCAAGAAAATGTTGTTGAAGCCCAAGATTAGAATATTAAATGGTTCAGTACGCTCAATGGACATATGGGGCGAAATTCTCCGACCCACCGCAGGGTCGGAGAATCGCCCGGGACCGGCGTAAAACCCGCTTCCGCCATGGCTGGAATTCTCCGCCAGCCGGGAATTGGCGGGGGCGGGAATCACGCCCTATCGATTCCGCACCTTTGGGGGCTCCAACGCCGGAGTGGTTGGCGCCATTCCGCTACGCCGGGGCCCCCCGCCCCACCGGGTAGGGGAGAATCCCGGCCATGGTCTCCTCCTGCTCCTATATCTTGTCTTCTTCTGTTTCTTGATTTCGGTGTGTCTGAACCAGACAAGCAAGCCATAAAAATGTGCCTAGCAATTAGGAATGAAGGTCCACAGGTGAAGATGTCAGTTTTAATGGAAGAAGAGCTAAAAGAACCCTAAGAGATATGAAGTAGATTGGAAAAGCAGTTCAGTATCAGGTTAAACTTCTCAACTTGCAATCATGCCATTTTGGCAACAGCCTTCAGAATCCACTGACCACTTCATCAGCAGATACAGGGACAAGGGAAAGCATTGTGATTTTTCAAATATAGAGCTAGCAGACATAATTGTTCATTATATCCATTCGCTAGAAGGCACTCCAGAAGGATCTACTAGACAAGCCCAAAATGCAGAGCATTGAAGAACTATTCAAGATGGACGCGAGTACAAAGTGATCCTCACAGGTCGATGAAGATTTCAAATCCTCAGTACAACCCCAAATGTTGATGCACTCACTAGAGCACCTAAACCTAGCAGGGCATTGTCATGATATACATCCAGGTATATGATGGTGCACAGACAGGCAGTGATTGACACACAGGACGACCAGTGAACACAAAGAACACAGCAGCCAATCACCAGACAGGACATGACCACTATAAAACTATAAAACACGGCCCCAGGCTGGCATTGGGCAGTACTCCTCCAGCGGGACAACTCCTGCTCCTGGGCCCCAGTCGCATATGCCTCCAGAGTCATGACGCCCACTGAGCAACGATACGCTCAGATTGAAAAAGAATGCCTGGGCCTCCTCACCAGGATTGACGAATTCCATGATTATGTGTATGGCCTCCCCAAATTCACGGTCGAGACGGACCACAGGCCATTTGTTCACATCATACACAAAGACCTCGATGAGATGACGCCACGGCTGCAACGTATCCTTCTCAAACTCCGCCGCTATGATTTCGACCTGGTCTACACCCCGGGCAAAGAGCTTATTGTGGCCGATGCACTCATAAAGAACATAAGAACATAAGGGCCTCACGGTAGCATGGTGGTTAGCATCAATGCTTCACAGCTCCAGGGTCCCAGGTTCGATTCCCGGCTGGGTCACTGTCTGTGTGGAGTCTGCACGTCCTCCCCGTGTGTGCGTGGGTTTCCTCCGGGTGCTCCGGTTTCCTCCCACAGTCCAAAGATGTGCGGGTTAGGTGGATTGGCCATGCTAAATTGCCCGTAGTGTAAGGTTAATGGGGAGATTGTTGGGTTACGGGTATACGGGTTACGTGGGTTTAAGTAGGGTGATCATTGCTTGGCACAACATCGAGGGCTGAAGGGCCTGTTCTGTGCTGTACTGTTCTATATAGAACTAGGAGCAGGAGTAGGCCATCTGGCCCCTCGAGCCTGCTCCGCCATTCAATGAGATCATGGCTGATCTTTTGTGGACTCAGCTCCACTTTCCGGCCCGAACACCATAACCCTTAATCCCTTTATTCTTCAAAAAACTATCTATCTTTACCTTAAAAACATGTAATGAAGGAGCCTCAACTGCTTCACTGGGCAAGGAATTCCATAGATTCACAACCCTTTGGGTGAAGAAGTTCCTCATAAACTCAGTCCTAAATCTACTTCCCCTTATTTTGAGGCTATGTCCCCTAGTTCTGCTTTCAGCCGCCAGTGGAAACAACCTGCCCGCATCTATCCTAACTATTCCCTTCATAATTTTAAATGTTTCTATAAGATCCCCCCTCATCCTTCTAAATTCCAACGAGTACAGTCCCAGTCTACTCAACCTCTCCTCATAATCCAACCCCTTCAGCTCTGGGATTAACCTAGTGAATCTCCTCTGCACACCCTCCAGTGCCAGTACGTCCTTTCTCAAGTAAGGAGACCAAAACAGAACACAATACTCCAGGTGTGGCCTCACTAACACCTTATACAATTGCAACATAACCTCCCTAGTCTTAAACTCCATCCCTCTAGCAATGAAGGACAAAATTCCATTTGCCTTCTTAATCACCTGTTGCACCTGTAAACCAACCTTCTGTGACTCATGCACTAGCACACCCAAGTCTCTCTGCACAGCGGCATGCTTTAATATTTTATCGTTTAAATTATAATCCCGTTTGCTGTTATTCCTACCAAAATGGATAACCTCACATTTGTCAACATTGTATTCCATCTGCCAGACCCAAGCCCATTCACTTAACCTATCCAAATCCCTCTGCAGACTTCCAGTATCCTCTGCACTTTTCACTTTACCACTCATCTTAGTGTCATCTGCAAACTTGGACACATTGCCCTTGGTCCCCAACTCCAAATCATCTATGTAAATTGTGAACAATTGTGGGCCCAACACGGATCCCTGAGGGACACCACTAGCTACTGATTGCCAACCAGAGAAACACCCATTAATCCCCACTCTTTGCTTTCTATTAATTAACCAATCCTCTATCCATGCTTCTACTTTACCCTTAATGCCATGCATCTTTATCTTATGCTGCAACCTTTTGTGTGGCACCTTGTCAAAGGCTTTCTGGAAATCCAGATATACCACATCCATCGGCTCCCCGTTATCTACTGCACTGGTAATGTCCTCAAAAATTTCCACTAAATTAGTTAGGCACGACCTGCCCTTTATGAACCCATGCTGCGTCTGCCCAATGGGACAATTTCTATCCAGATGCCTCGCTATTTCTTCCTTGATGATAGATTCCAGCATCTTCCCTACTACCGAAGTTAAGCTCACTGGCCTATAATTTCCTGCTTTCTGCCTACCTCCTTTTTTAAACAGTGGTGTCACGTTTGCTAATTTCCAATCCACCGGGACCACCCCAGAGTCTAGTGAATTTCGGTAAATTATCACTAGTGCATCTGCAATTTCCCTAGCCGTCTCTTTTAGCACTCTGAGATGCATTCCATCAGGGCCAGGAGACTTGTCTACCTTTAGCCCCATTAGCTTGCCCATCACTACCTCCTTAGTGATAACAATCCTCTCAAGGTCCTCACCTGCCATAGCCTCATTTCTATCAGTCGCTGGCATGTTATTTGTGTCTTCCACTGTGAAGACCGACCCAAAAAACCTGTTCAGTTCCTCAGCCATTTCCTCATTTCCCATTATTAAAACTCCCTTCTCATCCTCTAAAGGACCAATATTTACCTTAGCCACTCTTTTTTGTTTTATATATTTGTAAAAACTTTTACTGTCTGTTTTTATATTCTGAGCAAGTTTACTCTCATACTCTATCTTACTCTTTATAGCTTTTTTAGTAGCTTTCTGTTGCCCCCTAAAGATTTCCCAGTCCTCTAATCTCCCAGCAATCTTTGCCACTTTATATGCTTTTTCCTTCAAATTGATACTCTCCCTTATTTCCTTAGATATCCACGGTCGATTTTCCCTCTTTCTACCGTCCTTCCTTTTTGTTGGCATAAACCTTTGCTGAGCACTGTGAAAAATCGCTCGGAAGGTTCTCCACTGTTCCCCAACTGTTCCACCATAAAGTCTTAGCTCCCAGTCTACCTTAGCTAGTTCTTCTCTCATCCCCTTGTAATCTCCTTTGTTTAAACACAAAACACTAGTATTTGATTTTACTTTTGCACCCTCCATATGTATTTTAAATTCCACCATATTGTGATCGCTCCTTCCGAGAGGATCCCTAACTATGAGATCATGAATCAATCCTGTCTCATTACACAGGACAAGATCTAGGACCGCTTGTTCCCTCGTAGGTTCCATTACATACTGTTCTAGGAAACTATCGCGGATACATTCTATAAACTCCTCCTCAAGGTTGCCTTGACCGACCTGGTTAAACCAATCGACATGTAGATTAAAATCCCCCATGATAACTGCTGTACCATTTCTACATGCATCAGTTATTTCTTTGTTTATTGCCTGCCCCACCATAACGTTACTATTTGGTGGCCGCTCCTATCAGTGACGTTTTCGCCTTACTATTCCTGATTTCCACCCAAATGGATTCAACCTTATCCTCCATTGCACCGATGTCATCCCTTACTATTGCCCGGATGTCATCCTTAAATAACAGAGCAACACCACCTCCCTTACCATCCACTCTGTCCTTCCGAATAGTTTGATACCCTCGGATATTTAACTCCCAGTCATGACCATCCTTTAACCATGTTTCAGTAATGGCCACTAAATCATAGTCATTTACGATGATTTGTGCCATCAACTCATTTACTTTATTCCGAACACTACGAGCATTCAGGTAAAGTACATTTATGTTGGTTTTTTTACCTCTGTTTTGAATCTTAACATCTCCAGTTTTATTCCTTTTGTTATTACTGGGCCTATTCACTGAGCTCCCCTCAGTCACTGTACCTTGTACTGTCGCCCTTTTAGATTTTTGACTATGTCTTCTCTGCCTTGCACTTTTCCCCTTACTTCCGTTTGCTTCTGTCCCTGTTTTACTACCTTCCAACTTCCTGCATTGGTTCCCATGTCCTGGCCACATTAGTTTAAACCCTCCCCAACAGCTCTAGAAAACACCCCCCTAGGACATCGGTTCCAGTCCTGCCCAGGTGCAGACCGTCCGGTTTGTACTGGTCCCACCTCCCCCAGAACCGGTCCCAATGCCCCAGGAATTTGAATCCCTCCCTCTTGCACCATCTCTCGAGCCACGCATTCATCCTATCTATCCTGACATTCCTACTCTCTCTAGCTCGTGGCACTGGTAGCAATCCTGAGATTACTACCTTTGAGGTCCTACTTTTTAGTTTAACTCCTAACTCCCTGAATTCCACTTGTACGACCTCATCCCTTTTTTTACCTATGTCGTTGGTGCCTATGTGCACCACGACAACTGGCTGTTCACCCTCCCCTCCCCCCCCCCCCCCCCCCCCAGAATGTCCTGCAGCCGCTCCGAGACATCCTTGACCCTTGCACCAGGGAGGCAACATACCATCCTGGAGTCTCGATTGCATCCACAGAACCGCCTATCTATTCCCCTTATGATCGAGTCCCCTATCACTATAGCCCTGCCATTTTTCTTCCTGCCCTGCTGTGCAGCAGAGCCAGCCATGGTGCCATGAACCTGGCCTCTGCTGCCTTCCCCTGGTGAGCCATCTCCCTCAACAGTATCCAAAGCGGTATATCTGTTTTGCAGGGAGATGACCGCAGGGGACACCTGCACTGCCTTCCTACTCTTGCTCTTTCTTTTGGTCACCCATTTTCTATCTCCCTCATTAATTTTCACCTGCGGTGTGACCAACTCGCTAAACGTGCTATCCACGACCTCCTCAGCATCGCGGATGCTCCAAAGTGAGTCCATCCGCAGCTCCAGAGCCGTCAAGCGGTCTAACAAGAGCTGCAACTGAACACACTTCTTGCACGTGAAAGAGCCAGGGACAGTGAACGTGTCCCTGAGCTCCCACATCGCACACGAGGAGCATGACACGGGTCTGGGATCTCCTGCCATGTCTTAAACCTTAGGTAAACTTATACAACAACAATTTCAAAATAAAAATAAATAAATTAGACAATGAAAAGAACTACTTACCAGTCACTTACAGGGTTAAAAAGCACCTCTGAAAAAGCACCTCCTCACACTCTGCACCGAATTACCTCACTGCACCAAATTACCAAGTTGCAATCACCACTCTGGATGAGTCTCACTCCGGATCTGTCTCCTGGAAAAGTCGGACTTTGTCTGTTAAATAGACGCGCAGGTGGAATTTTGTGCCTCCAACTTTCCGGCCACTGATGAAAGAGTCGTGCAAATTCATCAGGAGACGGCTAGGGATCCTGTACTCCAGCAGGTCATGTGCCATCTCACGGATGGTTGGCAAAAGGGGCAGTGCCCCCAGTTTTATAATGCAAAGGATGACCTAGCGGTAGTGGACAGCATACTAATGAAGCTGGACAGAATAGTGATCCCACAGAGTATGCGAGAGCTGGTCCTCGGCGAAATCCACGAGGGTCACCTGGGGGTTGAAAAGTGTCGCCGTCGAGCCCGAGAGGCAGTATATTGGCCAAGCATCAGCCAAGATATCGCCAACACGGTCCTCAATTGCCCAACGTGTCAAAGTTTCCAGCCAGCTCAGCCGAAAGAGACTCTACAGCCACATGAAATGGTGACCTCCCCATGGTCCAAAGTTGGTGTTGCCCTCTTTCATGCCAGGGGCCGAGACCATGTCCTCCTGGTGGACTACTTTTCCAACTACCCCGAGGTGATCAAACTGACTGACCTCACCTCAGCAACAGTAATCAAGGCATGCAAGGAGACTTTTGCCTGACATGGCATCCCACTCACAGTTATGACTGACAACGGCCCCTGCTTCTTCAGCCAGGAGTGGATAAATTTTGCCCGGCTGTACAATTTCAGTCACATCACATCAAGTACCCACTACCCCCAGTCGATTGGGAAGGCTGAAAAAGGGGTCCACATTGTTAAAAGACTGTTGTCCAAAGGTGCTGACTTGAGTTTGGATTTCAACCTGACGCTGTTAGCCTACAGGGCGACTCCTTTGTCCGTTGTCCTGTCCCCAGCACAGCTCTTAATGAACCGCACACTGTGAACGACGGTGCCGGCTATCCACATTCCGGACCTTGACCACTTCCCGGTCCTACAGAGATGCAACAGTCTCGGGCCCAATGCAAGTCGGCGTACGATGACCACGCCACAGATCACCCTGCTCTGGTCCCTGCTGACCGAGTTCGTGTTCAGCTACCTGACGGTGGCTGGTCTGCCACAGCTGTGGTGGTTAAACAAGTGGCTCCGATATCATTCCTCGTTCGCATGCCTGATGGCTCCTTTCTTCGGCATAATAGGCGGGCATTGCGGCGACTTCCACGCCCATCACCTGACCGTGATGCCCCGCCTCGCACGCTGGTTCCCCAGGACGCACCCTTCCACGAGGCCACCGATCTGCCAGTTATTCTGCCGACCTCTACATTGGAGGCAATTCCACCGTTCAAGTGCTGGCGGCCCCTGACCCACCCTTGAGGCGGTCAACCAGAATTCGTCGCCCACCGCAGAGACTGAATTTATAGACTGAATGTTGCATTACCTTGTGATCTCATCGTTTACACATCTGCACATAATGTTTTTTCCTAATTTGTTATCTGCCCTCTATCTGCACTCGACACCTTTCCATGTAAATACGATAGCATATTTTTTTGTATATAGTCAGGCTCCTGTACACACACATTCACTATTTGTTGACCTGCACACATTTTTTTAAAAAGGGGGGAGATGTCATAATATACATCCATGTATATAATGAAGTGCAGACAGGCAGTGATTGACACACAGGATGACCAATGAACACACAGAACACAGCAGCCATTCACCAGACAGAACACGACCACTGTAAAGCCAGAGGGCACTAGTTTTCCCGCTCTTTCGGGATCCAGCCTCTGAGACAGTCAGAGCTCGTGAGCAGCAACTAGAACAAACACCATGTGGTAGTAAGATAGTCTGGTCAGGTTAGCCTCAGGTCTCCAGTCAAGTCAGCATAGTGTCAACCCACAGTTACAGCATGTATGACAGTTAATAGTTCCATAAAATCGAGTTGCATTTCTTCAAGTGTTGGAAGCCTGTATCTCTCATCACTGCAGTAAACTCAGTCCTTGTAGACCCAGCACATCAGACAAGATCATTTCTTTAGGTTTTAACAGCATCAAGGCATCAAGGGGATAAAGTGAGAATATGGTATTGAGATAGATAATCAGCCATGATCATATTGAATGGCAGAGCAGGCTCAAAGGGCCGAATTGCCTAAACGTGCTCTTTTTTTCTATGTGAGGATATGGCCTTCTGCATGCACCAAAGAAAGTCAATTGATTGATTTGGTACATTTTGCACAATGCAAATACCAGAAGCTCCAGGAAGAAACTGTGGAAAATCACTATTGATTACGGCCTAATTCTTTTTCTTAATAAATTTAGAGTACCCAATTCATTTTTTTCAATTAAGGGGCAATTTAGCATGGCCAATCCACCTAACCTATGAAACCCCCACAGACACGGAGAATGTGCAAACCCCACACCGACAGTGACCCAGAGCCGGGATTCAAACCCAGGTCCTCTGCGCCACAGTACCAGTGCTAGCCACTGCGCCACATGCCACCCCGGTTTATGGCCTAATTCAATTCAACATTTGCAAAACACGCAAGTTCCATTTTGACCTTGGTGGATGAATTAGGAATTTCCCAGAAAGTCATTATTAAAGATAGGCAGGTCATCATACCAGGATCTTTGTGACCTGATGTTCTTCAACAACCTCAATACTCACACACAGGCAAAGATTGGGTCAGAGAACTTGCAAGAAAGAAAGTCTATTGGCTGGGTGTCTTTGAAGTCAATGTCAAGAAGTGCGAGACATGGCAAGAGCATATATGCAAAATCACCGCAAAGAACCATTGATTCTATGTGAAATTTCTACCCATCCTCAGTCCAAAATCACATCTGACCTCTTTCACGTTCATGGCACTGGCTTCACCCTCACTGTGGACTACTTTACCAAGTACCCCATTATTCAATAATTGCATTATACGTCAAGCACAACTGTTGTGCACATGTGCTTTTTTCAGTTTATTTGATGTGACTGGAGAGATCATTACAGATAACAATCACAATTGTTTGACATGTCTTTTTAGTATCTGTGTAAGAAATGGAATATCAATCACATTATTTCTTTTACTCATGACCCAAGGTCTAATATGTTAGGTGAATGAATGATTCACATGGTGAAATCCCTGGATCTCAAATGTAGTCGGGTCAAGCAAGATCCACGCATTGCAATGTTGCATCTGAGAGTGACAACTCTAAGTGCAACTATTCATTACTGGCAGAGTTCATGTTCAGCAAGCCTGTACCAATCTACTTACTCTTGCCCATTCTACTTTCTAAGAAACTCGAGAGAAACTTTTAAAACTGCAAAAGAAGATGTCCAGTATGCACAATAAAAATTAAAACACAAAATTGTCAAGTTTACCTTTGGGACAGTAAGTTCACATCTAGGATCACACAGAAGGTACCTGGCAACCAGTCGGGGTGAGGAGAATATGCTCAGAATTAAGCTCCTATAACGTTATGACACACAACTTTGCAATGGTGAGACATAACCGAGGACAAATCAGATCCATTCCAGCTCCTCAATTATCATAGAGTCCTATTGCATTTAGGATAAGATCCCAAATTAATCCAAGCCTAAGACAACCCCGCACATCACTGTAGGCCATTTAAGAAACCTCTGGACAAAAATACCATTCTGAAATCTGGGCATACCAGCAGATTACCTCGACACTTTAGAAACAGCAACTGAACAATCCTATGTACTTATGTAATGGAAACTAAACATGAATATGTATTGTTATTGTTATACTTCCCTGGAAAAGGAGAAAGTATCTTTAAAAAGAAAGGGGGATGTTGCACCAGGCTTTTAAAATATTGCAGCATATTATCACCAGAGGGAAATGTGTCATGTGAACCAGTCTCAGTTTTACTTCGCCTGTTAGTGGAAAACAGCAGGCATAGCTCTGCTGCTTGTGTCCTCAAGCTTTCAATCCATGTATATAGGTTCTTATGAGCCTAGTCTTGGTAACAATTCCACAATGTGCTTACCCAATCCCTTATGCCACGCAGTCCCTTATGCATGGTTGGTGCCTTTTTAATGACAGTGGTCTCCTTCACTGCAACAGGGAAAAGACATCCCTATTCCTCTGGACATCCTCCACCAGGACCTCCTGTGCCACATCCAAAACCATGTGTGCCCATCTCGCTCAGTCCGTCTGCCATCCTGAAAGGTCCTGCTGTGGGGTAGCTGACGGACTACACTACTAGTGAATCCTGAGGTGTAGGATGTTTTCTTGGATGAGCGAGCAGCTTGTTTTCTTCTATATTGGTGGGTGGTCGGTGAGCACAAGGGAAATATGGAATGAGGTAGGGCCCTGATCCCTGTAATTTTACTCCTGGTAGCTCTAACTCTTTTACCTCTCAGCCTTTCTTGGGAGGCCCTGAAGGCTTGATCATAATCTGAATGTGTTGCTGCCGGTCCTTCCCTGTACTCATGTAAAGGAAAATAAAGACATCTTCAGGTTTCTTTACAGGTACTTTGTCGGCCAAGAGAAGCAGAAATGCTTGCTGCTCACCTCCACTAAAGCCACTTCTTTCTCGTCATTCGAACTCCTCAGCACCCTCCCTATCACTGGGCCTCTCAACCAGCAGATCACTTGCTATTGAAAGGAAACTCAACTGGTCAAAAATTAGACCACCTGAGGTCTAGGATGGGATGGGAACTGGGAACTGGGAACCCACCCCGAGCCAGGTCAGGAATTGGATCTCTATCCCACACTCCCACTAGCAACTACAGGATCCTTACCTGCAGTTTATGGCCTGCCCCAGAGCACTCCTCACCCAACAGGAAACCAAGCCTGTCAATCAGGCTCATTACCGGGCAGGGTTTCTGTAAACAAAAAAGCATACTGACAAAAAACCCTTCACCTCTTTCTCCCATGTCCTCAGCAAACACATCTTTGTCAATCTTGGCACTTTAGCTTCAGACGAACCTTTCAGTTTGTAGGATTGAGACTACCCAAAACATATTTTACATCCTGTCATAACAGCTCAATCTCATGATCCTCTGAATTAATTCTTTACGTGCAACTTGAAAGTTTAACAGGCTGCATAATCAACAGGAATGCAGTTGTCTGAGTCAGATCACTTGGCTTCTCTGCTTCAAACTCAAGTATTAGGTTAGGAAACTACATTCATCACACAGAAACCCATAACCCATTACAGAAGCCCATAATACAGACTGATCTCTCTGTTATAATGGTGTTTCTGTTGAACAATTTGTTATTGGGAATCAAAGGTCACTCAGTGCATTGAAAAGATTGAAAGTGAGAAATCACGATTTTCAGAGAAAAATAATAGAGAAATGTATGCACATATATAGGGATACAAATATTTTATTGGCAGATATTATTCCATACCTTCAATTGAGCGCTAATTTTCAAGCGAATTAAAGTTACAAGTGGAAGCTTCAGTTTGGATTATATAAAAAATATCTAAAATAAGACATGGTCATTTTGCTGTCAAACCTGTTTTTTCCCAACAGGCCATTCATGATTTGTGCTGTCAAGGACTCTTTCCCACCTGATTAATCTTCTGAAGGAGGTGAATCACCACAGGTGAAATGTTCAAGAAGATTAAACCCTGAAATTTCTCTCAGAGCTGTTATACTGCAGATTTTTCATTACTTCAAAACAGTTTTATCATCATTGACTGGAAAGCATTTTGAGTTGTCCTGAGGTTATGAAAGACACTGAATAAATATATAAATATATATAATAAATGCAAGTTCTTTCTTTCTCGCATGGCAAACAAACTCTGCTCTATATTTCATTGGATTTCAGCCATAGGAACATCTGTGAAAACTGGTGCAAATTCAAGTTTAATAAGCACTCAGGCAGTCTCCTGGAGACTGTCAGTGGCCATGGAAATTATGCCATAGGCTAGTAACAGACAAGCAATTAACATATTTATATGCAGTTACTTCCTGTGGTATTTAGATAGAGGAATTAATCTATTCATTTACAATGACTTAGTACCATTTAAAATAGCAGAGGAAGAAATTCTACATGAACATGTTAAGTGCTTGGTGTGTCATGGTATCATTTTGAGGCCAGAATTTCTGGTGTCTGAAAGTGCTAACAAGACTGGCAAACATTTAAAAGACAAAGGGGGCAGAACTCTGTGCATTTTTCAGATTTGAAAGTATTGTGTTTGGCCAGTATGCTGGCTATTTTTCGAATGCACCTTGAATTTGAGTTCCTTGTTCTCAAATTCATATTGGTGAAAAAAGAATAGGCACCGTATGCAAAGTGACCCAAAGGAAATCAAAAGTAATCTATTCTTATTCTATATTTATAATTGAACTCTGGTTGCATTAATTTCCATTGCTCCTTTGGGACTCTGATCAATAGAACACTCAATACTGTGTTTATACTTACTTTAGATTTCTCTGTTGGATCTGGTTTTATAAAAGGAACTCAACTAGTTATTTTATGAAAAGAGGTTAATGGACATATTACTGGCTTGTAATTGGAGTGTATGCCCTCGTAAAAATATTGGGGAAGAAACATGGGAATCACTAAATAAAAAAAGACCAAGCTTCATCTGGTAAAAGTTCACATTTGATCAGTCTCGTAGTCACATGATGCAATGATAATGGAGATGTTGATGAATCCTAGAAGTCTCTAATGGATTGAAGTGATATGAGGAAAGCTCCAGTGGTACCTTTGCAACCATTGATCAAAAGTCCTCCCATCCCTCTCAAGCATGTCACATTTACTATGCCATGATTCAAATGATTCATACAGGGTATCCCAAAATGTTATTTTCCAAAATAAATTCAAAATAATAATCTGTATTAGTGTCATAAGTAGGCTTACAGTAACACTGCAATGAAGTTATTGTGAAAAGCCCCTAGTCGCCAAACACCGGTGCCTGTTCGGGTACACTGAAGGAGAATTCAGATGTCCAATTCACCTAACAAGCATGTCTTTCCGGACTTGTGGGAGGAAACCTGAGCACCCGGAGAAAGCCCACGCTGACACAGGGAAAAAGTGCAGACTCCGCACAGACAGACAAGCTGGGAATTGAACCCGGGTCCCTGGCGCTTTGAAGCAACAGTAGACATTGTGCCATGAGCCGCCGATTTTGCTTCTGAAAAATCAGTAACAACTGCTTCCACCATCAACTTAGGTGTTTGTCCCACAAATTGACGACTCTGCATTGACCTATTTGCCATAATGCTAGATCGGGGGTTTGAGGGAGAAAAGTTGTTGCTTTGCAGTTGGGAAACCCCAAAGAACGAGTTTCCTTCAGGCCCAGCCAAATAAAATGGCAGGACCTGATTAACATGTTTTGTCTCTATTTCCTGGCCACAGCCAACTACCAGGAGCGGCTGGTTGGCTCTCGGGTGGATAAGCATATGACACCAGGCCACAGACAGAAAACAAAGAGAAAGGAGGGATACATCAGAGGGAGATTGGATGCCTTGAGTAAGCCATAAGAAGATTCATGGGTAAGATCAAAGGCCTTGGAGGGGAGATCAGAAGAGCTGGTAAAGACAGGCTGATGGGAAGGAGTGGCCAGGATGGGAAGAAGATTGGAAGGATCAGCTTAGGTAGAACCACAGAATCAGGGTGGTAATCAGATTGGTCAGTGTTGGGGATAGGTAGTGGGGGGAAGTTTGGAAGCATCACCTTAGGTAGATCAGAAGAGATGATGGGGATAATTGGAAGGCTAGGTAGAAATTGGAGACAACAACTGAGGACTGCAGAGAAGGGAGGGATCAGAAAGGCCATGGAGGAGGTGAATGTAATTGCTTATTGAGAGATTGTGGCTTGGGATGTGCCTCATCACAAGGAAGGGGAGCAGATCCAGAAATCCTCACCTCCATTTCGCTGGGGGCTGGGACAAGCCAGCCAGCCAAATTAAATTTGAAATGGGGATTAAATCTGAGGAATGAATTTTCATTATAATATTTCTAAGACCAACCCATCTCTGGGGAACAGGTTAATTGCTTGCCCCTTTCCTTGTCTCCATTACATGTAGAATGAATGAGTTGGAGATACTGGGTTCAGGTTTGAGATTTTTAACATACCACTTGACTCAAAATTACCTATTTTAGGAGATAGAGATCTGCCTCTTGTTTCCATGGATTCATTTTGAATTACTCCTTCTCAATATAAGCTGTGTTCTTAGGTTCAATACTTCTGGACAAGATGAAATAGCATGCTCTGGTCTACATTGCCTAATCCCTCTAGAATCCTACAAAAATGGCAATCAAATCACTGCTCAACCTTCTCTGTTCCATGCAGAGGTCATGCTCTATTTTCATAATAAGAAAGGAGGGCAATTCTTGTGAGCGCTATTTTTAATCATACTCATCAACTTTTCCAAATCCTCTTCGGTGCATCAATTTCTTTTTAGGCCCAAATATAGTTTGCTCAAGAGATCACAGAGGGATATTAAAACCCAGTATTTATTTGACTGGACATATTTTGAAACGGGAAATATCAGGAAGAGAACAAAAAAGATATTGGGCTGGATTCTCCGGTCGCCGATGCTGAAATTGTATTCGGCGAACGGCCAGAGAAACCAAGGTTACGACAGAATCGGTGTGGCACCGCTGTCACGATGCTCCGCCCTATCCAAAGGACACTGCGCCACGTATCGACGGCCTCAGGACATTGCCTGAGGCCTGTCCCTCAATGCTCCGCCCCCGACTGGCCGAGTTCCCAATGGCGTGGGTATCTCATGGTCTCACCCGTCGGGAACACGGCATGGCAGCTGCGGACTCAGTCCAGCACCGCCACAGTCGGTGGAGGGCCACATTCGCGGGCAAGTGGGACATTATTCAAGACTGAAGGCACTGCGGGGGGTTGGTCCGGGGTGCGCAAGCCGGCCCAAGGGGGGTTCTATTTCGTGGACCGGGTCTGCGAGCAGCCGCCTTGTAGTACAACGCGGCTGTTGCAGGCCACCGCCGTACGCATGCGCAGCCACCGACCCGGCAATTCTCTGGGGCATACGGCAGCTAGAGCCGGGTGCTTTATGCTGCTGTCCTGCTAGCCCCCAGCAAAATGGGCATAAAAAGCCATCTTTCCCGTGCCGGTGTGGGGAAATAGCCCCAAAATCGGAGAATCCAGCCCATTGTTTATTGCAAATGCTTGCCTATACGTGTCCCATCCTATGTGTAAAATGAAAGATCTCAAATGCTTTAAGTACAAAGTCAATGTTTTCTATTACAAGTGAATAATCTTTTGACCCATAGAGGTTTTGTGTATAATTAGAATGTAACCTCACTTAGGGAGGACATCATTAAACTACACCTAAGGAAAGTCTTTCTGTCTCCCTGCTCACACATGAAGCATTTTACAGAACCTTTATACTTGTCTCTCTCCATGTACAATCAGCGTCATTTTGAATATGATCCATCCACACTTCTGAACAGTGAAGGATCAGCTGATTCTTTCTCATGACAGGTCACCGTATGCCAAGGAGGTTGAAATAAATTAATAGCTAAGGGGTTAACGTTGAAACCTTGGTTGGTCAGAGGCATTTTCCTTCTTGAAGTGCAGCTGAATCTTTTTCAGGAACTGGAAAATAGAAGTCTGAAGTTATAGAACATTTGTCATGTTGCTTTTCTGGTTCCACTGAAGGGTGACATTTTTTCAAGACCCACAGCAAGAGGGAGATGAACATAAAGTAAAATAAACTCATATTTATCTCCGAAGTTAAAGGTGAATTTAATGTGAGTGGAAAAATAAGAAAAAACATATATTGTTGCAGAAAACAAAATCACAACTGGATACATAGAACATAGAACAGTACAGCACAGAACAGGCCCTTCGGCCCTCGATGTTGTGCCGAGCTTTGTCCGAAACCAAGATCAAGCTATCCCACTCCCTGTCATTCTGGTGTGCTCCATGTGCCTATCCAATAACCGCTTGAAAGTTCCTAAAGTGTCCGACTCCACTATCACAGCAGGCAGTCGATTCCACACCCAAACCACTCTCTGAGTAGAGAACCTACCCCGGACATCACTCCTATATCTCCCACCCTCAACCTTATAGTTATGCCCCCTTGCAACAGCTACATCCACCCGAGGAAATAGTCTCTGAATGTCCACTCTATCTATCCTCCTCATCATCTTATAAACCTCTATTAAGTCGCCTCTCATCCTCCTCCGCTCCAATCTTTCCTTATAAGACCTACCCTCCAAACCAGGCAGCATCCTGGTATATCTCCTTTGCACCCTTTCCAATGCTTCCATATCCTTCCTATGATGAGGTGAGCAGAACTGCACACAATATTCCCAGTGTGGTCTCACCAGGGTCATGTCCAGTTGCTGCATAACCCCACGGCTCTTAAACTCAAGCCCCCTGTTAATAAACGCTAACACACTATAGGCTCTATCTACTTGAGTGGCAACTTTCAGAGATCTGTTGACCTGAACCCCAAGATCTCTCTGTTCCTCCACATTCCTAAGAACCCTGCCATTGACCCTGTAATCCGCATTCAAATGTTTCCTATCAAAATGAATCACCTCGCCCTTATCAGGGTGAAACTCCATCTGCCATTTTTCGGCCCAGCTCTGCCTCCTGTCAATGTCTCTTTGCAGCCTACAACAGCCTTCCACCTCATCCACTACTCCACCAATCTTGGTGTCATCAGCAAATTTACTGACCCACCCTTCAGCTCCCTCTTCCAAGTCATTGATAAAAATCACAAATAACAGAGGACCCAGCATTTATCCCTGTGGTACACTGCTGGTAACTGGTCTCCAGTCTGAAAATTTTCCATCCACCACCACCCTCTGTCTTCTATGTGATAGCCAGTTACTTATCCAATTGGCCAAATTTCCCTCTATCCCACACCTCCTTACTTTCTTCATAAGCCGACCATGGGGAACCTTATCAAATTCCTTACTAAAATCCATGCATACAACATGAACCTCTCTACCTTCATCTGCACACTTAGTTACCTCCTCAAAGAATTCAATCAAATTTGTGAGGCATGATTTACCCTTCACAAACGCGTGATGACTATCCCGGATTAAGCTGCATCTTTCCAAATGGTCATAAATCCTAGCCTTCAGGAGCTTTTCCATGAACTTACCGACCACCAAAGAAAGACTAACCGGCCTATAATTACCAGGGTCATTCCCATTCCTTTTCTTGAACAGAGGAACAACATTCGCCACTCTCCAGTCCTCTGGCACTATCCCCGTGGACAGTGAGGACCCAAAGATCAAAGCCAAAGGCTCTGCAATCTCATCCCTTGCCTCCCAAAGAATCATAGGATATATCCCATCCGGCCCAGGGGACTTGTTGAACGTAAGGTTTTTCAAAATTGCTAATACATCCTCCCTCAGAACATCCACCTCTTCCAGCCTACCCGCCTGTATCACACTCTCATCCTCAAAAACATAGCCCCTCTCCTTGGTGAACACTGAAGAAAAGTATTCATTCAACGCCTCTCCTATCTCTTCTGACTCCATGCACAAGTTCCCACTGCTGTCCTTGACCGGCCATAACCTCACCCTGGTTATTCTTTTATTTCCCACATAAGAGTAAAAAGCCTTGGGGTTTTCCTTGATCCGCCCCGCCAAGGACTTTTCATGCGCCCTCCTAGCTCTCGTAAGCCCTTTTTTTGGCTCATTCCTTGCTACCTTGGAACCCTCAAGTGACCCAACTGAACCTTGTTTTCTCATCCTTACATACACTTCCTTTTTCCTCTTGGCAAGACATTCAACCTCTTTTGTGAACCATGGTTCCCTCACACTGCCATTTCCTCCCTGCCTGACAGGGATATACCTATCAAGGACACGCTGTATTTGTTCCTTGAACAAGCTCCACTTTTCATTTGTGCCTTTCCCTGACAGTTTCTGTTCCCATCTTATGCTCCCTAATTCTTGCCTAATCACATCATAATTACCCCTCCCCCAATTATAAACCTTGCCCTGCCGTGTGGCTCTATCCCTCTCCATTGCAATAGTGAAAGACACTAAATTGTGGTCACTATCTCCAAAGTGCTCTCCCACAAACAAATCTAACACTTGGCCTGGTTCATTACCAAGTACCAAATCCAATGTGGCCCCACCACTTGTTGGCCTATCCACATATTGTGTCAGGAAACCCTCCTACACACACTGTACAAAAACTGCCCCATCCGAACTGTTTGACCTATAGAGGTTCCAATCAATATTTGGAAAGTTAAAGTCACCCATGACAACTACCCTGAGACCTCCACACCTATCCATAATCTGCTTTGCAATTTCTTCCTCCACATCTCTATTACTATTTGGCAGTCTATGGAAAACTCCTAACAATGTGACCGCTCCTTTCCTATTTCTAACTTCACCCATATTACCTCAGGAGGCAGATCCTCTTCGAACTGCCTTTCTGCAGCCGAAAGACTATCCTTAATTAATAATGCTACTCCTCCACCTCTTTTGCAACCTTCCCTACTCTTACTGAAACATCTATACCCGGGAACTTCCAACAACCATTCGTGTCCCTGTTCTAACCATGTCTCCGTATTGGCCACAACATCTTAGTCCCAAGTACCAATCCACGCTCCAAGTTCACCTACCTTATACCGGATGCTCCTTGCATTGAAGTAGACACACTTCAACCCACCTTCCTGTCTGTCAGTACACTCCTGCAACCTTGATACCCTCCTCAGTACCTCACTACTCTCAACACTGGCTTCTGGACTACAGCTCGTTTTCCCAGCCCCCTGAAAAATTAGTTTAAACTTGTTACTAAGGGGAACAACCACAGCGATCCCTGTACTGACGCCTTCCTCCCAGCCCCTCTCACCGTCACCCATCTATCTACATACTTCGGAGTAACTACATCCCTGAAGTTTCTATCTATGACCACCTCTGCCTCCCGAATGATCCGAAGTTCATCCAGCTCTAGCTCCAGTTCGCTCACACGGTTTCTAAGGAGCTGGAGATTGCTGCACTTCCCACAGGTGAAATCAGCACGGACACTGACGGCGTCCCTCACCTCAAACATTCTGCAGGAGGAACATTTCACTACCTTCCCTGCCATCCCCTCTAGATAACTTGCAGATAAAAGAAAAGAAAGAAAGAGCTTACCTGATATTCACTCACCCACTTAGGCTGGAGGAGGTGGAAGAGTTGGGACACTACAAGTGTAGTGTCTCGGGCTTAGAACCGCCCAACTTAAATGCAGGTAAAAATAAAACACTTAAGCACCTACCTGAATCCCAAGCAGCACTCCGGCTGCCTCTCTCTGTCCCACTCCTGGAAATGAAGGCTGCTGGAACCTGGGGATAAGTTTAAGCACCTACCTGAATCCCAAGCTGCAGTCCGGCCCTCCCCTCTCTCTCTCTCTCTCCCACTCCCGTAAAAAAAAATACAAAGGCAGGAAGATAAATACATTGGCAGATAAAGGGTATTAACAGTGAAAATTGATGTAATATTCAGTTAATTCACTTGTTATCACAAACAATAAAGTCACCAGCAAGTCATTGCATTCTTGGGCAGCAAGGTGGCACGGTGGGTTAGCCCTGCTGCCTCAGGGCGCCATGGTCCCAGGTTCGATCCCGGCTCTGGGTCCCTGTCCGTGTGGAGTTTGAACATTCTCCCCGTGTTTGTGTGGGTATCGCCCCCACAACCCAAAGATGTCCAGGCGAGGTGGATTCGCCAAGCTAAATTGCCCCTTGTTATGGGCCAGGATTTAGAGAACACCAAAGTGTATTATGGAGTTCACCTGACCCACAACGCTTAATAGCTTTTGGTTATGGGGCGCACAAAGGCCCACTCTACAGGTGTGATGCAACAGAGATCTAAATACATAATGTTTATTCTATGAATCCAGTTAACAATTTACAAACACACAGTAAACATCTTAACAACTATCAACTCAAATATCATCCCAAGGAATACAGTACTCTATAAGTAACCCTTAATCTTTCCTAGCAACATCCATAAAACAAATACCCTCTTTATCAAAGACAACAGGTTTAAATTCTCTACTGAGAGCAGTTATCACTTTTAAATTAACAAGTGATCTGAAGACATTCTTTTTCATGAAGAGGGAGATCAAAATTACACCTTGTTTGGCTGGATGCAGCTCCAACTCTGAAAACGAAACTAAAACACAGACACACACCAGCTTTTTTCTCAGAGCAAAAGTAAAAAGCCACAGACCAAAACTCAGCTCCACCCACACTCTGACTTCACTGCAGCTATTTCATAAACACCCATTTCTTAAAGGTACACCCACTACAGCTATTTGATAAACACCCATTTCTTAAAATAAAAGCAAATTACCGCGGATACTGGAATCTGAAACAAAGAGAAAATGCTGGAAAATCTCAGCAGGTCTGGCAGCATCTGTAGGGAGACAAAAGCGCTAACGTTTCGAGTCCGATGATTCTTTGTCAAAGCTTTGCAAAGAGTCATCGGGCTCGAAATGTTAACTCTTTTCTCACCCATTTCTCATAGATACTCTCACTTTACACCTCCCCTCAAGAAAGAAAAAATACACCATCAACTTCAAGATGATTTAATTTTTCACCTTTTCACTGTCCTGTAAGAAATACTGACAGTAAATATACGTTTTTTTAAAAACAAAACAAAACACGCAAAAAGTTAAAATAACATAGTCCATTTTAATTCTTCTTCCTCCAACTGGAATTGCTCTTGATTGACAGTCTCTTTGGACAAGAAGGTCGCTGCATGATCCATCCATTTCTCTATGCCTCGGAATTTCTCTTCAAAGTCCGATACTTTAGTTTAATCCGATCACAGAGCCCTTTGCAATTCTCCAATAATGGAGCATTGGTTAAGACAGCCTTCAGGGAGTCAAATGCCTGTTGACACTCCGCTGTCCACGTAAATTTGCTGCGCTTTCTTAGAAAGTCCATCAGTGGAGCAACCACACTGCTAAAGTTCGGCACAAATTTCTGGTAAAATCCACTCATGCCAAGAATTCGCATTATTTCCTTTGTGTCGAAGGTATTAGAAACTCCCCAATAAATTTTGTTTTCACATCCCGTAGGACCATTCGACCCTGGCCGATTGTATGGCCAAGGAAAGTGACTTGGGCTTTTCCAAATTCACTTTTGGCTAGTTTACCACCAAACCCACCTCTTGAAGTCAATCCCATAACTCCATCAGATGCTTTAAATGTTCTTTCCATGTCTGACTGAAAATTACGAGGGGCGGCATTCTCCCCTACCCGGTGGGACGGGGGGTCCCGGCGTAGGGGAGTGGCGCCAACCACTCCGGCGTCGGGCCTCCCCAAAGGTGCAGAATTCAACGCACCTTTGGGGGCTAGGCCCGCTCCGGAGCGGTTGGCACCACGCCGACTGGCGGCAAAACCGGCACCAGCAGCCTTTCAGGCCCGCCGCCTGGCGCCGGGGCTGGCCGAAAGGCCTTCGCCAGTTCGCGCATGCACCGGTGCGTCAGCTGCCGCTGACATCACCACCGGCGCATGTGCGCTGGGGGATTCTCTTCTGCTTCCACCATGGCGGAGGCCGTGGCGGCGGCGGAGGAGAAAGAGTGCCCCCAAGGCACTGGCCTGCCCGCCGATCGGGGGGCCCTGATCGCGGGCCTGGCCACCGTGGGGGCACCCACCGGGGTCCGATTACCCCGCACCCCCCCAGGACTCCGGGGGCCCGGTCGCGCCTCCGATCCCACCACCACCAGAGGTGGTTCAAACCTCGGCGGCAGGAGAGGCCTCCCAGCGGCGGGACTTTGGCCCATCGCGGGCCGGAGAATCGCCGCAGGTGGCCTCGCCGATCGGCGCGGACGTCACGCCGATCAGAGGGCATGATTCCCGCCCCCGCCAATTCCCGGGTGGCGGAGAATGTCTGCCACGGTGGGGGCGGGAATTTCGGCGGCCCCAGGCGATTCTCCGACCCTGCTGGGGGTCGGAGAATTTCGCCCTTGATCGTCAATGTATACCGCACAATTGGGTAATCCTGAAACGACTTTGTTAGTTAACCGTTGAAATGTGTCCGGGGCGTTTTTCATGCCGAATGGCATAACTTTGAATTGGTATATACCACCTGGAGTCAGAAAAGCTGAAATCTCCTTAGCCCTTTTGGATAAAGGTACCTGCCAGTAGCCTTTAAGTAAATCCAGTTTGGAAATAAAAGCTGATTGTCCCACTTTCTCCATGGAATCGACCAAGTATGGGATAGGATAAGAGTCTGTTCTTGTAACTGCATTAACGTTTCTATAGTCCACACACAACCATTGGGTACCGTCTGGTGTTGGTACCATCATTATGGGTGAGCTCCATTGGTTGCAACCCACTTAAATTAGGCCATTTTTAAGCATACTTTCAATTTCCTTGTTAACCCATGCCAATTTTAAAGAGTTAAATCTATATGAATGTTGTTTAATTGGAACAACATCTACATTATGTATACCCATTTTAGTATTTCCCAACTTATCTCCACAAACTTGCCCATGTGATATCAATAACTCTTTCAAGTCAGTCCGTTTTTCCTCTGTAAGGTAACTCAGCAATCTATTCGAGTTTTTAAGAACATCCTCGCTTTCCAATTTAATTTGAGGAATGTCAAATTCCAAGTCATCTGGATTTGGTTCTTCACTTTGAGTTAGAATCATTAAAATCTCCTCCTTTTGCTCTCCTTCCCTTTCAAAACCACCTTTTAATCATATTCACATGATACACTCGATGAGTTTTCCTTCTATCTGGCGTTCTTACCACATAATTCACTTCACTTAATTTCCTTTCAATCTGATAAGGTCCACAAAGCCTTCCTTTTAAAGGTTCACCTACCACTGGTAACAACACTAAAACTTATCTCCACTGGCAAAAGTACAAACTTTTGATTTCTTGTCCGCTACCCGTTTCATCACATGTTGTGCAACTTTTAAATGTTGTCTATCCAATTCACCTTCTCTATTTAATCATCCCCTAAAATTTGACACATAATCCAATAATGTAAGTTCCGACTGCTCACTCACCAATTTTTCCTAAATCAATTTAAGTGGTCCTCTTACCTCATGACCAAAAATTAGTTCAAAAGGACTGAATTTGGTTGACTCATTAGGTGCATCCCTAATTGCAAACAGTATGAATGGAATTCCTTTATCCTAATCCTCTGGATAATCTTGACAATAAACCCTCAACATTGCCTTCAATGTCTGATGCTACCTTTCTAACACTCCCTGCGATTCTGGATGGTACGCAGTTGATTTAAATTGTTTTAATCCAAAGATATCCATAACTTCTTTGAATAACATTGAGGTAAAATTTGATCATTGATCCGATTGTATTTCTGTGGGTAGTCCATATCTAGTAAAGAATTTGAGTAACATCTCCACAATCTTTTTAGCTGTAATGTTACTTACTGGAATGGCCTCTGAGAACCTAGTAGACACATCCATTATAGACAAAAGATATTGATTCCCACTTTTCGTTCTCGGAAGCAGTCCCACGCAACCAATTAAGAACCGTGTAAAAGGTTCCTCAAACGCTGGAATGGGTATTAAGGGTACTGGTTTCATCACTGCTTGAGGTTTCTCTATCACTTCACATGTGAGACATGTTTAACAACATCTTTGACAAAATGTAACTGCATCTTTACGTAGCCCAGGCCAATAAAAATGTTTTTGGATTTTAGCTTGAATTTTCCTTACTCCTAAATTACCTGCCACTGGTACCTCATGTGCAACTCGCAACACCTCTTTTTTATACCCTACCGGCTATACCACTTGATGAACTTCTGCCTACTTTTCATCTGCCTGCATATGCAAAGGTCTCCCTTTTCTCATCAAGACATGGTTTTTATGGTAATAACACTCTGGTATACACTCAGATTCCTCTTCAGTGTATGCTTACTGATACATCCGTTTTATTTCTACATGTTTCTGTTCTAATTCCGCCAATTTTCCTGAACTAAAAATATCCGCCTCATCCTCCACTTGTTCTTTTCCAACCATCTGATCAAAAATTGTTTCTGATAATTACACTTCAACTTTATCTTCACTCTCTGATTTCACCTCTTGTCTTAACCTGTGACTTTGCGACCTTGTTACTACACAATCTGGAAAAATCCCAGGATGCTCGTCCTTCAACACTTCAGATTTTTCACTGGTTTATCAACCACAGTAGGCATCACTCCCACCTGCGATCCAGCTATATCATTACTGAAGATAAACTGTATTCCTGGACAAGATAGTTTCTCTATTACTCCTCCTACCATTTCACCACTCTTCATTGGACTTTCGAACCTTCCCTTATATAATGGAACACTACTCTTCTCACCCTGAATTCCACATATTACCACCTTTTATGGCAACATTCTTCCTAAACTACATAACTCCTTATCTCTTACCATTAAAGATTGATTAGCTCCTGTATCTCTGAGAATTGTGACTTCTTTACCTGCTCGTTCTGGTACACATGAGCAAACTTTACCCACACAAGTAAATTCTTTCAAGAGATCTGGCACCTTCATGGAAACTTTTCATTTCTCTTCAACCCACCTGGATTTCTTTTTTAATCTGAGGCTTATCCTAATCTCTCCTTATTATCTCCCATCAGATCTCCTTTACCTCTACCATTTGAGTATTTCTCTTTTCCAGTTTCTATCCCTCACAAGCTGAAATTGATGTCGGAAACCAACCTTTGATTTATGAACTAATTCATAATCATCTGCCACATTTTTGCTGCTAATTTTGCAATTTTAACCCTCTGCTTTTCCACATGAGTTCTCACTACATCAGGAATTGAGTTTTTAAACTCCTCCAAAAGTTTAATTTCTCTGAGAGCTTCATACGTCTGGTCTATTTTCAAAGACCTTATCCACCTATCAAAATTACTCTGTTTGAACCTTTCAAACTCCATATATGTTTGACCAGGTTCTTTCCATAAATTTCTAAACCTTTGTCTGTAGGCATCAGGCACTAGTTCATATGCACCTAAGATGGATTTTTTGACCTCCACATACGACCCAGCTATCTCTTCTGATTGCGATGCAAACACTTCACTAGCTCTACCTACCAACTTTGTTTGAATCAGTAATACCCAAATTTCCTGTGGCTATTTCAGTTGTTTAGCTACCTTCTCAAATGAAATGAAAAAGGCGTCCACCTCCTTCTCATCAAACCTTGGTAATGCTTAAATATTTAAATAAATTCCAACCAAACCTCCGACTATGATGCCAATGCTCACTCTCCTCATCACTATCCTCCGACTGTACGTTTCTCTTTACACCCACCCATTTTAACCGATTGTCGTGTTTCACGGTCGTCTTCTGAAGTTCAAACTCTCTCTGTTTTTTTTTTTCCTGACCTGTATCTCCCTTTCTCTTTCTTTTTGTTTTGCTAGGGTCATTCTTGCTTTTCTCCTTTCTTCTCTCTCCTTGTCTTTTTCCTCACTATTTCTTTCTCTCTCTCTTTGCTCTCTATCTCTTCTCTCTCTTTTTTTCCCCACTCTGTCTCTTGCTCTCTCTTTTTCTTTTTCCTCTCTATCGTATTCAAGCAGCTTTAATTCTTTTTCATGTTCAAGTTGCTTAATCTTAGGGCAGCACGGTGGCGCAGTGGGTTAGCCCTGTTGCCTCACGGCGCCGAGGTCCGAGGTTCAATCCCGGCTCTGGGTCACTGTCCGTGTGGAGTTTGCACATTCTCCCGTGTCTGCATGGGTTTCACCCCCACAACCCAAAAATGTGCAAGCTAGGTGGATTGTCCACGCTAAATTGCCCCTTAATTGGAAAAAACTGAATTGGGTACTCCAAAAAAAAAATTTAAGTTGCTTAATCTGCAACTGAAATTTTTCCATTTCCAATGAGTGCGACTGTATCTCAGGCAATGCTCAGCTTCCGCTGTAAATACCTCTTCATTTCATGTGCTGTCAGGTAACGTTAACTGCAATGATTTTGCCAAATCTAAAAACCTGTTTTTGGTCTCTGTTCATAAGATACTGCGTGTGACCTTCTTCACCCCAAAAAATGTCCGAGCCTCTGAAAGAGCCATTGTCCACAACACATTCCCTACTTAAACTGAAATACCACACCTGAAAAGCAACCACAAATATGCTCACCCCTCACTGTCTTTAAATTCACCCTGCCAATCTATTTTATAAATGCACAGTAAACATCTTAGCAACTATCAACTCAAATACTCCTCCCAAAGAATACAGTACTCTATAAGTAACCCTTAATCTTTCATAGCAACATCTGTGAGACAAATACCCTTTTTAACAAAGACAGCAGGTTTAAATTCTCTACTGAGAGCAGTTATCACTTTTAAATTAGCAAGTGATCTGAAAACATTCTTTTTCATGAAGAGAGAGATCAAAATTACAGCTTGTTTGGCTGGATGCAACTCCAACTCTGAAAACGAAACTGAAACACAGATACACACCAGCATTTTGCTCAAAGCGAAAGTAAAAAGCCACAGACCAAAACCCAGCTCCACTCACACTCTGACATGACTGCAGCTATTTGATAAACATCAATTTCTTAAAGGTACACTCACTGCAGCTATTTGATAAGCACCCATTTCTTAAAGATATTCTCATATGCCAACCTTAATTGGTGAAAAAATGAATTGGGTAGTCTAAATTTTATTTTATTTTTTTAAGTTAATTCATTCTCAACATTTATGGTGCATTTTAAGTTTCAAATTGCATGTTCTATTTATGTGACACACCAGAAAACATTTGTTGATATTTCATAGTTTCCAGTTTTTGTAAATCATAATACACTAACTCCTCTTAAATGATGCCTTTTGATGTGTCCCTTCAAGCAAACAAATAGCTTCTGTGGGAGAGGCATCTTATTCATTCAAATCAATGTGAATGTAACTTGAAGGCTGGTTGTCATAAAAATCACTGATCAGTCTAGTTCACCAAGTAAGGACCACTTTTCATGTTACAAAAGGAACCTTTATCTTATCTACAATTATACTTGAAATCTATTTTAAGTAGTGAAAGATTAGTGGGTGGGGAGCAATTATATTTGTGAATATAATTTCAAAGCTGCATTTGACATGAGTAACTGGCTTAAAATATAAAAAATTATCAATAGCGTCAGGCAGCTGGAAACCTGTCAGGAAATATCTACAGTAGTGAGGAAGTGTGAACAAATATTACTCAGAAGAAAGTAGTGTTAAAGCGCCGCAAATATCACCTGCGAGAATGTCTCAAACCCCAAAGGATAACTTGAAACACTGCTCTTACTGGTGTATATTTGTTTGTAACAACATGAGGAAACAATGTACAACCCAGTGAGGAATCAGACCAGATTGTTTGAAGAGTATTTATTGAAGTAATAGTCGTGCTGACTCAATGGGCTGAATGGCCTCTTCTGCACTGTGCGATTCTGTGAAAAAAAAACAAACCAAAAGATTAATATACACTATCATACTTATGTGTATTGATACGTAACACACAGTTTTATCTGAAGGTACCTCTTGTTCCCAAATACACCCATGTTCCTTGAACTCACTGAGATAGTCCTTTTCCCAAGCAACAGCTAACTTTGGTAACTATCTTGGCCAAATCCAGTTAATCACACAATATTGCTTTGGTGGCCATCCCTGGGATAATGTGTCTTCCCAATTCAGTGAAGGCACAAAACTGTGTCTTTTTGAGGAGAACAGCTGCAATCTGCCGTGGCTCTAAATGTTCGATGGAACATGCCCCTGTGGCTCGGATCATTGATGAAACTGGCCTACCTGACTGTTGGAGAGAGAACTAGACTCATTCCCCAATGAGGGTGTTATAATATTCAGTCTCTTCGACATCCCACACTGTTCGGCTGTCTATAACTCTCAAATTCCTTGCCTTTAGAATAATTTGTATAATTTGGATAATCATTTGTATAATCCCACTTTTCTCGGGAGGAAATGTTTCTGAGATAGCCATTTTTCACCTCAATGTATCTACACACCTGCTAATCTTGTTACTGGGCAAAATGAACTTCATTATTCCTCAAGATGCCTGCTAGTTTTGTTATTGATCTATTATTTTGTTTTCATCTCAGGTTCACTGTTAACTGTGTTAAGTTCCTAACAACTGTTAATTGGTTTAAAGTCATTTTTCAAACATTATCAGCTCCATTGCAGAAGAGTATCAAACATACAAGAACTCTTTCCGGGTACAGAAAAGAGGTTTATTTGTCATAGAAGCAAAGATGAAGTTGACATGCTTCACAGCCTTCAGCCTTAAGGATTCCTTATCCTGCCAGTATGCACATGATGATCGGGTGCTGTAACCTGATTTTAAGTCATTTCCCACACATCGATTTTGATATATTCTTGGTAATTCAAAACATATTTCAGTGGACACTTCAAAATTGAAAATATGGCTTCCAGTGACCATGAGCTGAAATAACATCAGTTAACCAATACAGTCTGTACGGATCCCTCTGTCTGGTTCAATTTTATGCAACAAGAAAATGTGTATTGGTGGCAAATTTGTGAAATGCTATTATTGTCTTATCTTGTAAGATAAACACCATGTTTTTGTTCTCAGAATATGGGGCGGGATTCTCCGTCCCCCTGCACCCGTTTTCTGGTGCTGCACGCTCCCTCTGGCAGTGGAATTCTCTATCCCGGCAGCTGGCAACGGGGCTTCCCATTGTGGGCACTCCCAGGCTATCAGGAAATCCACAGGCCTGAGTGGGCTGCCGGTAAAATGGAGGATTCCAGCAACAGATAATCCAGCAGATGGTCTATTATTTTTAGACCATTTCTTTGCACTTCAGTTCATTAGGTTATCAGATGATTGAATTTAAATAATAAAGTAATCAGAAACTGTTATAAACACATGGGTCTGACAGGGAATGATTAACTACCCTGTCAACCTTGCAAAATACGAACACCCCGAAAAGGGGGTGGGGCACCTCTAACAATGTCTGGCACCGACTAAGGAAGACCCAGTAGGGAGCTACTCGAGCTGTGTGTAATAGCAGTTGTACAATAAACTAAGTTTTTGTTACTATAAAACTTGGTATCGACTTTCTAATGGTTTTATAAAACTGGCGATGAGGATTAGAAACTGGACAGCTATCGACGTTGCTGAGCTGCCACCCAGTTCCTCTCGGATATAGGTTGGAAATTTTCTTTCATCATGCCTCTTTTCAGATATTTGTCCGTGTTTGATGCCGGCTTGGAAGATTGGAATCAGTACGCACAGAGAATGTGTTACTTTTTCCGGGCCAACAATACCGCAGAGAGCAACTGCCAGATGTTGCTCACTGTCTATGGCGCATACACATTCAGAGTGATGCAGAGCCTTACATACCCAGCGGCCCCAGACACTAAAACATTCAATGAGCTTGTAACTTAATAGGCCAGCACTTTAATCCGACCCAGTCCATCATAATATAACAGTATCATTTTAACACAAAGCCAAACTTTCCCTGACCCTGCAGCAAGACATTCACATTACACTGTTTCAGGAAAGCGCGGAGTAAGGGAAGATAAATATCAAGGGGCCCCTCCCCGGACCGCTACCCTGCCCTGGACTAAGTGGCATAAAGGCTCGACCCATTGACCGAAGGAAGAGCCATCCTGGCGGGAGACTTTCCTGGAGTCTGCAGAAGGGGAGCCTAGTCGATGTGGGGCTTGTGGTCACCGACCCTGACATAAGAGCAGGCCACGAATGACCCAGAGATCCAGGCACCTTGGTAGAGGTAAACATCAGCCCAGGGCCTGGACCTCCTATCTGCATGAACCGGAAAAGGAGGATGACTGCATGCAGTTGCATTGTGTGGCAACCCCCAACTGGCTCACATAAAGGCTGCAGTGTAAGTCAGTGGGAATTTGCTCGATATGAAATTGGACACTTGTGCGGGGTCTCAGTGGTCAGACCAAAGACATTTGACTCAATTAAGCAGGGTGTTTAGACTTTGGATTTAACGGACACCCAGTCCAGGCTGCCACTTACATGGGAGACCCGTTGGGTATCACTGGTACCACTGTGCTACTGGTGGTTTATGGGCACCAGTTGGAGCGCCTCCCACTTATTGCGGTAAAGGGCCACAGCCCCAACCTGTTGGGTCCTGACTGGTTGTACCATCTGCAGCTACAGTGGCAGCATATTCACCAGATGGGCCCAGAGGATAGGCCAGGTGCTGGGCAAGTACTCCAAAGTGCTTCACCGGACTGGGGAAGAGCAAGGGGGCAAAGCCTGCATATAGGTCAACTCGGAACCCCACTGTGATATTTCCGGACATGGTCGATACCCTGTGCTTTGCTGAGAAAGGTAGACTGAGCTCAGTCCATTGGAGAACTTGGGTACCACTTGGCCCACGCGGTTCACTGATTGGGCAGCGCCAGTGGTACCGGTAATAAAGTTGGACTAAATGGTTTGTTTATGCAGGGATTACAACTTGACGGTAACTGCGGCTTTGCAGTTGGACGATTACTCCATGCCCCGCATTGAGGTTTCTCGACGCGAAGCTTGCAGGTGGGCAATTCTTCACGAAGCTCGGTATGAGCCATGCATATTTGCAGCTCGAGTTGGATCTGGCCTCCCGCAAATATAAGAACATTAATACGCACAGATTGAGAAGAAGGTGGTCTTCGCAGTAAATTATTTTCACCAATATGTCTACAACCGCCCCTTCACTATTATTATGGGCCATAAACCTTTGCTCATATTTTTCAAGAACGATAATGTGATTCTGCCCATTCCCCCCATGTGGATCCAGCACTGGGCCCTGTTAGTAGCTGCCTATGAGTATTCTTTTGAACAAAAACCTGGGATTCAAATCGCAAATGCTGATGCACTGAGCCATTTGCCTTTACCAACTGGCCTCTTATCAACACCCAAGATGGTTGAAGCAGTCATAACATTGAATTTCATAGACTGCTTGCTTGACATGGCATCCCAGATCCATGAAAGGCCTAGTTGCAAGTCAACTTTGCCAGTACGTTTCAGGAATCCATGTTCCTCTTGTTGATTGGCGCTCATTTGAAGTGGCAAGTGGTGCACACGCTTGCAGCGACCATATCCTGGGTGAACATTGAGAAGTTACGTACATTATTTTGCACGCACGGCATCCCCAAACTGCTTGTCATAGATAATGGCACTTTGTTTACGTAGAACAGTGGTTAGCATTGTTGCTTCACAGCGCCAGGATCCCAGGTTCGATTCCTGGCTTGGGTCACTGCCTGTGCGGAGTCTGCACATTCTCCCTGTGTCTGCGTGGGTTTCCTTCGGGTGCTCCGGTTTCCTCCCATGAGTCCCGAAAGACGTGCTGTTAGGTGAATTGGACATTTTGAATTCTCCCTCTATGTACCCAAACAGGTGCCAGAATGTGGCGACTTGGGGCTTTTCACAGTAACTTCATTGCAGTGTTAATATAAGCCTACTTGTAACAATAAAGATTATCATCAATCAATGAGGAGTTGGCTGGGTTTCTGAAAGCGAATGAGGTGCAACATATTCCGATTGTCCCATACCACATGACTTCTAATGGCCTCACAGAGTGTACAGTGCAAAGCGTTTAAGCAGGGTTTTCAGAAACAGTCTTCTGGATGGAGCAGCAAGGGCGTTGCCTCATTCAATATCGACCGCTCAGACACTTTGTACCAGTCAACTCGATATTTATTTGATACTTTGCTGATGACTCCTAGTGGGTCTCCGGTGCTGTCCTCCGCTAAACAAGGCCAGTTTTAACAAGGAGAAAGCCCAACTTCGGATCATACAAAATAAATCACCTTATAGATAGAGTCATAGATGTATACAGCATGGAACAGGTCATTCAGCCCAGCTTGTCCATGCCGCCCAGTTTCTATCACTAAGCTAGTCGCACTTGCCTGCATTTGGCCCATATCCCTCTATACCCATCCTGCCGATGTAACTCTGTTATTTAAAGAAAAAATTGTACCCGCCTCTACCACTGCCTCTGGCAGCTCGTTCCAGATGCTCACCACCCTCTGTGTGAAAAAATTTCCTCTCTAGTCTCTTTCGTATCTATCCCCTCTCACCTTAAACCTATGCCCTCTAGTTCTAGACTCCTCTACCTTTGGGAAAAGGTGATCATATTCGGTTCAGGCGACCACTTCTTTGGAACCTTCCTCATCCTTGGAAACCTCTTCTCAAACCGCATTTGCGGCCTGATCAGACCAGAGCGGAGCCCCAAGGGAGTCAAGACTGAGGTCATCGTCGCGGATTTGGAGGCCGAAACTCAGGAAGCGTCCAATGGGCAGCCTTTGGAACCGCAGCCTCAGGAATTGCAGTCACTGCGACGTTCATGTCAGAAGCGACGTTCACCTTCTAGATATATGCCATCCAACCTAACACCTCGGGAGCACAATGTCCAGCCAGATGTCAAGAGAGTCCAGCACCCCCTCCCTTCCCCATGGTCTTTGGAGGATTCTTTGGACTTTGTGGGGGGGGGGGGGATAGTTTATCATAACCCGCATGTGTCTTACGGGGTGGGAATAATTAACTCCCCCGTGGACCTTGCAGAATACGAGCTCCCCAATAAGGGGCTGGAGGACCTCTAACAATGTCTGGCTCTGTATAAGTAGGGTCGGCCAGTAGGGAACCGACCAAGGAAGACCCAGTAGGGAACTACTAAATCTGCGTAGAATAATAGTTCATAGAATTATAGAAACTCTATGCTGCAGAAGGAGGCCATTCAGCCCATTCGAGTTTGCACCAACCCAAGGAAGCACCCTATCTAGGCCCACACCTCTACCTTATCTCTGTAACCCAGTAATCCCACCTAACGTTTTGGAACTAAGGGGCAATTTAGCATGACCAATCCACCTGCCCTGCACCACTTTGGACTGTGGGAGGAAACAAGAGCACCTGGTGGAAACCCACGCAGACACTGGGAAAAAGTGCAAACTCCACAAAGACAGCCACCCGATGCCGGAATGAACCCGGGTCCCTGGCACTGTGAGCCAGCAGTGCTAACCACTGAGCCACCGTGCCACCCAGTTGTAAAATAAAGTAAGTTTATGTTTCTACAAAAACATAAATTGTGGCCTTATGAAAGAAATAATACAGGACCCTTGAAAACTATATTAATGATATTGTCAAAGAAGATAGGGAAATGGTGGGCATGTGGAATAAGCACTTTGAATCAGCATTTATAGTTGAGAAAGGATTGAACATCCCAAGGAAATTACTAACGACAGGAACGCAATAAAGTAAACATGGATGGAAAGAAACAGAAGTGAAGGAAATAATGGCACCAAAGAGGACCAATAGTCAGGACCATTTTGTATGCACCCAGGGTTTTAAAGGAAGTAAATGAGAACAGTGCCGATGCCCTAACTACAATCTTCCAAAGTTCCGAATTCAAGAACTGTAGATTTGAAAAATGGCTGCTGCCTTTGAGGTGGATGATTTCTGGATGTTCAGTGGAGGAGAGTACTGAATGGCCTTGGAGGATGACCTCAAGCAGCTCTGAGCTGCAAGATCAGGCTTTATCTTGTATCAGTTGACTGGTTGCTAGACAATAGCAAGGGGACTGGTGAAGTGGCAGGCATAGGATGAACGCAGTCACCCTGAGAGAGGACAGCAGGTTCAAATTCTGTGGAGTCACTGCCATTTTCCTGTGTTAACACCTGAGTCATTCTAGTAATCTTTTAGAGAACAGATTGTTGTGCCTCTGCATGCCGCAACTGCCGAATACATACAGAATTGAATACTTGCAGTCAGGTTTATTTACCTTTAAACATAGCTTTTATTATTTTTCTAAGCCTTTACCAAGACTACAGCTATGTATTTATTTAAGCAGTTACATAACTTACGCATGGCTTGATTCAAGTACACTTCCAATTGGAGAGAGCTTGGCCAGGTTTACTTTGAGGGGCTGATGGACTTTGAAAGTCAGGTCTGCACACACGATGGTCGATCTCAGTTTATCGTTGGTTAAATCTTGGTGGTACTGTATTTCTTATGGTTTAAGTTAAACAATCCTTCAAGCTTTGAAGTTATTTGAGCTTATCCTTCACGTTGCATAAACAAGGACGCTTTACTAGATGTCATCCAAGCCTGCCCTCTGTCTTCTGAAATCAAGGGTGTTATCAGTGACGTTATTGCCCCTGGTTCTCATGAAATCCATTTTGTGAAGAACTGCATTTTTCTTGTTAGCTTTCTTGTTGACTTATTTTCCCATCATGGCTTACGGCTAGTGTTGGCCCTCTTTCTCACTCAGCAAGATTGTGAACTGCTGTGCAGCTCCTGAAGCCCCTTTAAATACTGGTATCCTATTGTTTGTCCACTGAAATTAAAACAACTGATTATGTTGCAGCAGATCCTTCTCTGTACAATCCCAAGATCGGATGGGTACCAGTTAGACTTTTGGATCTGTAAAGGGGATAAGACCTCACACTCCATATTTTTATAATATATCCTCATGGCAAATTTCTAAATTGTAAACTGGGCAATGATCTATTAAAATGGATAAAGCCGTGCCTGTTTGTGGCGCGTGAACAACAGGAGCTAATCTGGCAGTGTCCTGGAAATTTGCACATTCCTATCTCTGAAGAGACCCTAATGACCCCTGTGGGCTGCAAAGGCCAAATTCAAAGGGAACTGTACCAATGCCACCTGAATCTCAGAACCCTGATGGCAAACCAGGGTCTATTAGTCTGCTAGGTCAAAAATCTCAGCAACCTTCCTTTAAAATATCAATGATTGGAACTTTAACAATCTCAGGAACCCAGGTAAAGGGATATATGCTGCTTGTCAAAGCTAAATTGGAGAGATGGGAGTCATGTGACATGAACCTCCAGGTGCGAGAACCGGCTTGCCGTATTGCAAACCTCAGTCTGTCATTTTACCATGTGCCTAGCTCTATCAGCCTGACCACCTGGCCCATCTATACCGTTTCTGTTAGACCTTTTGTAATATTGCCTACAAGATTGATTCATTTGTGTGTGGCTATTTCATTGGTGGAAGTCAATTCTATTTGAAAAGTAAATTATCCAGCATCAGTTCAACCTGCCGAGCCCTATGAAGGAATACACCATTGGACTTTGATTCTGGGCTCTGGACTCATGTGAAACAATGCTTCTGTTCTCTGTGGTTTTTGCCTGCAAGTCTTTATTTTATTTATCCCTCTTTTACAGTATGAATGTAAAGGAGGCAGCGTTGCTACACTTCTCTTGCAGTTTGAATGTGTGCAAATAAACTAATCCTCTGAGTTCATCCCATCACAAGTTTGCTATGGGGCTATTAATATAAATTATATCACACCAAAACAGTGGAGTTAGTAATTATGCAACTATTTATAAAGGGGGAAGCAAATCAAAAACATCTTGCTATTTGCCATGGTCAGTGTAGAAATCAAGGGTGTTTAAATTAAACCCCCCTCCTCTCCCTAACAGATCTGGTGACAGCAGTTCAAGCTTGCACTGGGTGTCAGAAAGCCTCATAACCAGCCTTCTTCAATGTTTTTAAAAACTCATGCCCACCTTCAAGCGGACATTTTGGCCTATGAACGGTCAGGACAAGTGTGGACATTCAAAACAATGTTGATGGGGAATGTTTGAGAGAGAGGATTGGTACCAGATTTTCCGGGATTTTGAAACGGAGCCTGGGAGTGGCTGAGAGTGCAACGGAGAGCAGCCACATGGCCATATACATAACGGGCGACCGGGGACATGGTGACTCTAATTGCTGGCACTCAGTCAGTGAACAGCAACCCTCAGCCGATGTGCCAACTATCTGATTATACCAGAGCCCCGAGTGAGTGAGTGAGTGAGTGAGTGTAGGGATATACATACTGCCTTGCCAATGATGGCCAAGCAAGCTCCAAGTGCAGAAGATGACGATAAAAAGTTATTCAAATATTGCTACTATTACATGAGTCAACAGGGAGCTACAGAGAAGCTCTGTCACAAAGTTAAATGGATATCTGATGAAGATGAGGCATTAAAGAAGTTGGTAGAAATGGACTGTGTTTTTTTTACAGTTGTAACTGAGGCTGTAGTTCATACCTGTAAAGCCATAACTTTGATGTGCGTGTTTTGTATTTGATTAATTGTTTGTTATTTTGGTCCGTGAAAATGTCGTTTGTGGAGGCATTGTAGTTTTTTTTGGTGCACAGGGATTTGGAGTACAAATAAACACCGTTGCATGAAGGTGTCATTGCATGACTGTTAGGTGAATTAAACATTCAGAATTCTCGCTCAATGTACCCAAACAGGCGCCAGAGTGTGGCGGCTAGGGCATTTTCACAATAACTTCATTGCAGTGTGAATGTAAGCCTATTTTTATTTTTTGTAAAAAATAAATTTAGAGTACCCAATTCATTTTTTCCAATTAAGGGGCAATTTAGCGTGGCCAATCCACCTAATCTGCACATCTTTTGGGTTGTGGGGGCGAAACACGGGGACAATGTGCAAACTCCTCACGGACTGTGACCCAGAGCCGGGATCGAATTTGGGACCTCGGCACTGTGAGACAGCAGGGCTAACCCACTGCGCCACCATGCTGCCCTACTTGTGACATTAATAAAGATTATTATTATTATACTTTACCATCATCAACATATTAATATAATTTTTAGCCCATTCTCGGGCTTACATTGTCCTCACCCATGCCTGGGGTATGACACATAGCACCAGCCAAATCTTTGGTGCAAGCCACTTGTGGTACAAAGAAAGCCAAGACATGGGCCATCAGACTCTGGATCAAGGATGGTTCCCTCATAGCTGTAGATAACCACCTTTTTTCATATAATATAAAGTCTAAGCTCTGTGCAAAGCCTGTGTCAAGTTAGTACTGGACTCCACTGTGCTCCATGATGTTGTGTATTGGTTTTCTGGCATACTTTCAAGTGCACTAAGCATTTTGCTGTGTACACTCATCAGTGCACTGCTATAGACTGGTCCAGTGAACTGTTTATCTGAGTTCACTGCTACAGAATTAGGGTGCAGCATCACCATCTGGCAAGCTGGTACCTGTGCTATCTTTCCCCATACTCTGGTTGCTGCACATTTGTGTCTAGTATCTCACCAAGTGTAAATCCCTCTGCTATCTCAGCCTGTAAAATACACGGAGCATCAGAATCTGAACTGTTGCTGTGGCAATAAGAATGAGTGATGGGGCCCCTGCAACTTCGGTGTTTTTTTCCTCTTCCTCCACTGACTGGCCAGCTTCCAGACCTTGAATATTAAAAATGAAAAAAGGACAAGATTTGGGTTGTGATGAAGCAAGAGGAGAAAGTAAGAAATGCGTCATTACATCCCCTATTGCTTCTCAGTCAGAAGAGATTGATGGATGGGGTAGAAATGGAATGAGGAAATGACCACACGAAGGGGCTGGTTTAGCACATGGCTAAATCGCTGGCTTTTAAAACAGACCAAGGCAGGCCAGAAGCACAGTTCAATTCCCATACCAGCCGCCCCGTACAGGCGCTGGAATGTGGCGACTGGGGGCTTTTCACAGTAACTTCATTTGAAGCCAACTTGTGACAATAAGCAATTTTCATTTTTCACTTTCATTATGTGGATATCTTCATTATGAATAGCTTCAGTGCTGCCAGTTTGAGAGCCTGTCTGCTGCCCAGAATTCGTCAGGAACCCCTGTGTCAATTAAGGGCTTATCCACTTGAAAATCTTAACTTCATTCAGTTTCTCCATGTAGACGGCTTTCTTACTGAAAACAAACCCGGCTCCTGCCTCCCATCTCCATGTTGAAATTTCAGCCCCATATTCACGTCAGCAGAAACAGTTTTATTTGGAACCAGAGAGAAAGAATTATTTCCATCGTTAATTCATTTCTCAATATTTAATATAGGCTATCAGACAACCATTCCTTATAAAGGACATAAACCCTCCTCCAGTTCTTTGCTGTTGCCTGTTATTACCCACCACCCTCTCTTGCAAGAAAGAGGGAAGTATGTTAGTGAGTGATGTGCAATATGGTTGGGTGACATGGCTGCTAAGGTTGATTGTGTACTGACCGTGAATTGTGTGTGTCAGGTTTGCAACATTATTAAATGTGTGAGAATAAGGTAAAGAAAGCCTGTGGATGTTAAAGTGGAGTTCTGATTGATAGAGATTTTTGATATGTGAATGATGGGCTCTGGTGAATTAAACAGTGAAGTGGACAAGACTGTTGGTGCATTTAACTGCAAAAAAATTAATAGAAAATCTAAGTATTATAGATAAATAAGGACAGAAAATATGACTTTAAAAAATGGCTGAAATACATATGTGATGTTTTGGTCCATTTATTCACTGTCCTCTAACTGCATTTCACTTAAATACCAAACTCGGTTTTGACAATCTGTGCAATAGAAGATTGAATAAATTTATTTAAAAAATAAAGGGCGAGTTTCTCTGTTGGCTGACCCCAAAATCGGGAAACGTGATTGGGCGGAGAATATATTCCTATGCCAAAATCGGGCGGACACTGATTTGACGCCAAATCACAATTCTCTGTCACTTTGACAGCAGCGTCAATGCGGTCTGGAACACACGTGCAGTAAACACCATTTGCATATCATTAGCGGACCTGACCCAGTATTTTCCGGAACCTCCGAGATTCTCCGCCCCCAATGGGACGCCACTCACCAGCAGAGCATTAGGCGGTCCACCCAGAGCAAATCCCAATGTAGACTCTACAGGGAGTGTTGGATGGGGGCCGTGGAGCATACCACTGGAAAGGGCAGTGCCAAATGATGGCACTCCCAGCACCAGGGATGGGATACAGGTAGTGACGGGGCCAGGGGTGCAGGGATGAGGGGGGGGGGGGGGGGGGCGGTGGTGCGATATGCCCGCAGTGCCAACCGGGGCCACTACATAGCCATCGGACCTGGTCTTCTTGGGGGATGCCCCGTGGCCGTATGAGCTGGATCTGTTCAAGGAGAAGGGGGAAGCTGCAGCAGCGGAGCGTGCTGCAGCAGAGCGTGCCCCAGAGGAACAGGAGGCAGCCACCCAGGATGGAGAGCCAGCTTCCGAAAAGGCCGAGGAGTAGGGGGATGCCAAGGTGGCGCCGCATGAGGCCTCGTGTGTAGTGGCACCACCTATCACTTGAGGACCTGCTGAACTGGACATGCCATCGAAGGCTCCGGCTCAGCAGGTTGACAGTGTGACATATCTGCCAGATGATGGCATACCTGGCACCGTAGGGTTATGAGGGAGGTCAGACGCACCCGGTGGCAATCATAGTGACGGTCAGCCTGAACTTTTAGCCATGGGGTCCTTCCAGGCGTCTAGTGGGACCTGTCTGGGATCTCACAGACCTCTGTGCATAGGTGCATCCATGCCATCATGGAGACCCTATATGCCCAGTCGCACAATACATCAAATTCAATGCCTGAGCAGAAGGGTACTCTACATCAACGGGATGCCCCGGGTCCAGAGGGCAACTCCCCTACGAGCACCTGTAGATGACAGGCCGCTCTACAAAAACTGAAAAGGGTTCCACTCAATGAATGTGCAGCTGGTGTGTGACCATCAACTACGCATCATGCACATCTGTGCCCGATACCCAGGCAGTGCGCACAACACCGTCATCCTGGTACACGCGACGATTCCTGGCATGTTCGGGGCGCCCCCCACCCCCCCCCCCCCAAAAACCTCCCCAAGCTGGAGGGTTGACCCCTAGGCAACAGGGTTATCCACTGCGGTCGTGGCTGTATCCGGAGGCCACAGACCGACACAGAGACCTGCTACAATGACGCATATGCAGCAACTGAGACCATGACGGAGCAGTGTTTTGGCCACCTAAAAGACACGGTTCAGTGCCTGGACCGCTCTGGAGGGACGCTGCAGTATGACGCTGAGGTGGTCGCTCACGTCCTCCATAACATCGTGCAGCAGAGGGGCGATGTGCTGGATGAGGAGGATGAACACCAGACCTCGTCTAACAAGGAAGATGTGGGGGAGTAGAAAGATGGGCAGGACATGGGGCCCAAGCAGACAGGGGAGGTCGCATGACATATGTGCTTGGGCCAACGTGCATAGGATGCTCTGATCATCTCCAGGTTTACCGACTTGGGGGAGGGGGGAAACTGACCAGAGGCACGTACATCACATCCCATCCCCTTCCCCCTTCGGGCCCCTGGCTAACTCTCTCCCCCCCCCCCCCACCCCTCCACTGCCTCCTACCCTCTCCGTGATACATACCTGCCGCAATATGGGATGTAGGCCCTCGGCAGTAACACCGAATCTGGTCCATGGGACGGAGGGTGATAACACCCAATCTGTGATGAGCTGTGGTGCTCCACATCGGGTGACAATGTCTGACTCCTGACCATGGTAATACTTTCCAACATCCACTTGGTGATCCCTGCATGCAAGCTGGCCATTCTATCATACAGTGCCATCGGACCCATAGGGTGATGGTGATGGGGATGGTCGGTGGGGAGGGGGGGGGAGCCTCCAGGACATCCACAACTTCTGTCCATTCCCCCTCCCGCCCCCCCCCCCCCCCCCCACATCTGCACACCTTCTATGGCCATCCCAGGCAAGCCCATCCCCTCAGCCATCTGACAGAGCACCAAAGCAGGTTGTAACAGTGCGACCAGGTGTTTCATGTGACAATGTAAATATAAATTTGTGTCCTAGCCCCCATCGCTAAACGATGCCCTGCACCCATGCCAATTTAACTGGTGTCTAACTTGCTGGCCTTACGGGCCCTGACGCTACGTTTTGGTGGAACCCCAGACGATACATCAGGTGGAAGCGGTCTGCTGTGATTCCTGCTCTGCAGCCTGTGTCTCCATTGGCAGCCATCTTCAGGCATAACTGGGCCTTGATGGGCCTGCTGCTGCTCGGATGTCCCAGGTGGCGTGGTGCTGCCCTGTTCTGTCCACTGCCCACCAACGCTGTGAGGATCCGGCGGTCCCCCTCTCGTTTTCTCTCATCCCCGGAGGTTATGGGCGGCCTTCTCCTGGGTTGAAGCAAATGGAAAATGCCAGTGTTAGACAGTCCGATAGATGCAGGTGGGTAGCTGGTGGCCTCAGTGGTCAGGGCACCCAGCCACAACGGCTGTTATGGGTACCGGCATGTGGTGCAGAGCGGGGGTTCGGCTGTCCTCTAGCGGAGGGGGCAGGATCGGTTTACGGGTGTGTAGGACGGGATTATTGCCAGGGGCACAATGCTGTCTTTTCACCCTGACATTGAGGGGCTTGTGCAGCTTCTTTAGGCACTGCTGGCCAACCTGAACAGTGTTGCTGGTGCTGCTGACTGCCTCTGCCACCTGCACCCAGGACTGGTGAATGTCGGCAGCTGGTAGCCACCTTCCAGGGCCAGGCCATAGGGTCAACCGTCGCTCCTCCACCGCGTCCACGAGGCTCTCCAGCTTGGCGTCAGTGAAATGGGCTGCTGCTCTCCTCGCTGCCATCTTGTTGGCTGGGATAGTGTGCGTGGGGAGTGCAGTGTGTATATGCGGCTGCAGGTTGGGTGTCAATCGCGAAACTGGCAAATCCCACACCGTTTCTCATTGGAATCGATTGTGTTCCATGTGGCACCGCTTCTAGCCCCTTAACAGTAACACAATCGGTCCAGGTATGGCGCCAGTTTACCCGTCATGGAACTCCACAAATCCTGCACCAACATCAACATTTAGTCTTCAAATCAGAGAATCCAGCCCTAAGTGCTGACGCCGACATGGGAACGATTGCATTTTACACCTGATAAAATGGCACGAAAGCTGTACCGATCCTCTGTCTAGTGGGGGACCATCAGGCACGCAGCGTAAAGCTCCTGGCTTTAGCTGCGGATATGGCCGTAGTATTGACCGGGTCCGTGGCCGCGCATGTGCACGGCGACGGCCTGCTGTGCTGGCGCCATGTTGCATGTGCACAGAACCAGCCTGCCTATCAATGCTCCCTATGGCGAGGCTCGTCACCCCCGAATCACCCCCCACCAGTGCACCCAGCCCTGCCAAAGACCCCCCTGCCCGCGGAACGGCTCCCACCCAACTTAATCCATAGCCACCATGCCGGGTTAACAAAAATAAATAATATGAGCGACCACGGCGTCGGGAACTCATCAGGGGCATAGCATTGGGGAGGGCCTCCAGTAACGTCCTGAGGCCGTCAATACAGCGTGTGGCATACTCTTTTTGGAGGGGGCGGAGCATCGCAAAAGCGACGGGCCCCCAATTTCAGCGCAAACGAGGATTCTCCGGCTGATTTTCCAATGGGATGGCGGCATCGGAGACGTGAGAAATCGCCCCAAGTCTCAGAAATGTAGAATCCCGCCAAAGATATTTCCTGTAGATGTGAAACTGTAGAAATCATTTTAAAATATTTGTTCAAATTTCCTTTAACAAGTCATAATGACATCAACTTTGTAAAGCACCTAATAAGAAGAAATATAAATTGACGTTTCTTTTGTTGTGTGACATTCTGAACTTAACTGACAAATGAATAAGTGATATCTAACTGTGCTGGAAATGAATCTTCACGGATTAAAGAATGACCTATAATATGCTAACACTAACATCAAATGATTTGTGACCAAATAAGTACTCACAAGTGACCAAAAGATACTGAACACAATTGGTACATAATGTGTGATTCTGTGTGATGCTAATGTTGAGTGAAGGGTGACTACGTGAATACTGGCATGTGTCTGAGTGAGATAGGACGCAATGATGCATGACTACACTCTGTAATAGTTTAACCTGCCAATTGAGGTGCAAACTATGCAATGTGACAATTAGAACATAAATACCAGAAATGGCTCACCATTAAAAGGATTCCATCATTCAGCTACCATAGCTTTTTTCAAGTGCTATTTCATCTCTTAACTATTGCATGTCTTATTATGTTGACTTCTGAACTAACCAAAGAGGTTGCCGATATTATGTACTCACAAATAAGTTGATGTAAGACAAATATAACTAACAGGTAGTTGTAAGAAAAGTGACAAGTAATAGAGAGAAGCTTAATTCAAGCATTTTGAAACTAAATGAGCTGTTACCTGCACTTCATTAAAACTAGTCTCAAGCCATATAAAACAAATATAGAGCTATTGACCAAATTACATTAATCTGTGGTGATGCTTAACAGAATAAAGAATGACATATATATTTTCAAATACTAATTTCAAGTCCTCTGGAACTAAGTTAAAAGTTCCAAAAATCTGACACTTTGAGGTGCGGCCAAGTAAGAAACCATTGAAGTGACTTTTGCCAACCAATTCAGATTGCTAATGATTCTTCAAGATGAAGAAAAACAGATCATGAGCTGAAATGTTGGTTTAACCCATGTTTACCACATGTCACCATTTTGATCAACTACTAGGAACAGCTGCCCAGAAGCTTGATCAGAAACGGACAATTCCTTAAAATGCTTGTGGACACTCATTAAAGATGTTGTTTGGCATTTTACTGGCTCGTGTTTGTCCGAACACCCTCTCCGAACAGTCACCAGCTGCTTGAGAGTAAACAAGGGACTGATGTGAATTTCAAGCACTATTTAAAGCAGGGGTGGGCAAACTACGGCCCGCGGGCCGCATGCGGCCCGCCAAAGGTATTTCTGCGGCCCACCAAGTCATTAAAAAAAAAAAAAAAAAATTTTTTTCTAAAAAAAAAAATTTTTTTTTTTTTTTAATTTTTTTTTTAAAGGTTAATGGGTGGGGGGGCTGTTGGATTACTTTCTGGCATAGGGTGGATACGTTGACTTGAGTAGGGTGATCATTGCTTGGCACAACGTCGAGGGCCGAAGGGCCTGTTCTGTGCTGTACTGTTCTATGTTCTATATGAGGCGCCCAGAATCATAACCGGGTGAAGTAATTATTTTACTTAATATACTATGCGGCCCTTTGTGAATTGTGAATTTCTGAATGCGGCCCTTGCACGGAAAAGTTTGCCCACCCCTGATTTAAAGGGATATTCACCATTTCATATATACTCGCTGCTGAAAATGTGAAGAAAATCTCTGAAACACATTGGAAGACTTTAAGCCATATTTGATGATCTAACAACTATTTCTCTTCAAATTCTATGAGACCTTTACCTAAAAAGTGGAGGTAGGTGTTAAGCGTGGAATTTTCTCGGACTACTTTATATGCCATAGAGGTAAAAAGCCAAGTTGAGGCCTTGAACTTTAATGCTTATTTAGCCCACAGTTAGTGTAATACACTGTCTCCATAAAGGGGATGCTTCCGACTGCCTTGTTAAACAACTGATTGCCAATGTCTGTTTACGATCAATTAAAGAGGCTGCACTTAGTAGCATTTTGGTGGCGAGCGTTTCAAAAAAGACTCTTTCCTAATTGCCATCAACTATTTGGCAATCAACATACCTTTACAGATTTCAGGTGAAATTCAATGGATCAGCATAATTTAAAGGGATAATCACTATTTTAGGATCTGTTGGAATTATGAGGAGGATCTCTGAAATACAGCAGGAGACTTTCTGGAATACTTGGTCAAAACGTCATCAGCGCTTGAGCAACAGTTATTCCAGAAATTCTCTGAGGAGTTCAGTTGATATGAAGAGTATTGTTGTGCTATCCCACTTTATAGAGTCACAGGGAAAATGCAATGTGTGATCATGGTCATCTTGCCAGGAGTCACTCGCTTGGGCTAGATGGGAGGAGGAGGTATGAGGCCATGTTGAGTTGCACCAACTGCTGCAGCAAAGAGGGCCAAGAGGACAAGATTGACTCTTTCCCCCTCTGGTGGCACGACATCTCTCCTCCTCTGGAGCTCCTCCCCTTGCAGGGAGTTGCAGGGTCACATCTGAGAACGTGTGCCGCTTCTCCCTCTGTCCCTGAGCTATCCTGAAAGCTGTTGCTGTATTCCAGGCAGAACACCCACACCTTCAGTAAAATGAATCCACATATATCTTCTTCCACAAAAGTTGTGTCTATCAGCATGTGTGTTAAACCTGCAAATGACTCGCACCTCGCAAGTTCAAACTATGGTGATCGGCAAGTGGAACAAAATGTTGCAATCAAATTCATATTTTCAAACGGTCTAGTATTGTTAGGACTGCACCCATTTAGTATCTATTTTCAACCTTTGGCTAAAATAATTCCCTAATGCTGTGTTGTGACACCGTATTAGACACCTTATGGTGGGTGGGGCTCAATCTGGATCAGGTGCACTGTATTCCTCCTGTAGGTACAAGACAGTAATCCTTTTCTGGTTGACCAGTGATGTATCTAATTATCTGTACTTGCTCACCCTTGACTCTGAGTTAACTAACTATTTAAAGCTAACCTATTAAAAAAGGGTGCCTCATGGCTGTTGGTAAGTGTTGACTGGATTTGGAACAGTGCTGTGTGGTGGTCGGTTACAATTCACTCAGTGAATTGTTCTGGGAAAATGCACAGTTGTAGTCTGGTGTTTGGTGATGGTAGAGGTTCCAGCTTTCTTTCCATCACATGGCTGACCAGAATTCTCTTACTGCCTGTCATTGGCATGTATTAGTAAGATTTTCAGGTTGATGCTCAACCTGTTTGGTCATATTATGAATGCAACTTGCTTGACCATCAAATTCTGGAGCTTCTGGCTTGGAGGCATTGCATCACAAGATCTCTTCATTGTGCTGTATACCGAAGGACAATAGCTGATCCTGAAAGAGAGCAGGCACCAAAATTTTCTGACACTGCACTGGAGGTACTGTTGGAGGAGCTGGAAAGGATGAGAGATGTTCTGTATCCACACAGATAGGCGGTACGGCATGGGGAAGGTGCTTCCCGGTGGAGACACCAGGCCCTCCAGATACATGCATGGATGGCAGTGGCAACAGATAACCATGGAAGTCCATGCCAGGAGTAAACGACCTAAAACACTGGGTGCATGGCTGGCAAGAAATTCAATGATCTTACACGAGAGAATTTGAGATGCATATCCCACCAACAGCATCAGTAGTCTCAAACAGGTCTCAACTCACCACACCTCATCTCTATAGTCAGTACTTATATTTGACACGAATGAGCTATAGGGCAACCTCACTGACTTTGTACTGTTGCTAGCCTCGCACACATACACATCTTGTAACTTGCACACATTGACAGCTATTTAACCACCTCAGTCACGTTAGCCAATAAGATTGCATAACACTCACTAACAAATTTTCCTCTCACTTGCTGAAGAAAGTGATGCACAACCAGAGGCAGCAGGAACAAATGGCTGGGTCTGCATATTTTAGCCCCATGGCAAAGACAGTACTGGCCACAATCAGAAGTGTCATTTCTAAGGCCATGACTAATGGCAAAGCCTGAAGATGATGGTATTTTCATTCCTAATCCTTTTTTTTCACTTGTAATTTCCTTCTCATCCCACAATCTCTTCTGACTTATGAGATGCCAATTGTGTAAGCATGCTCTTATTACTTTCCCATCTCCCCTCGCCACATCCTCACCCTTGTGCTTTTTTTCAGATGCCCAAGAGGTGCAACCTGGCCATACTGGAAGACAGTGATGAAGATACATATTCACTTGATTTCACACTCATCCGTAGCAACTCAGATGCTGAGTTAGAGGCAACATGTTGGCTGATCGCTCCATGGTGTGATACTGGACACAGTGGCCTGCAGTTAGTGCAGATGACAAGTGTAGCACATGTGTTAGCTCACTGGGTGGCAAGATTGTGCATGAGCTCTGTTGTAGAGTCTCATAAGGACTCCAATTGGCGAGGCTACTGAAAATGCTGATGGATCTCCATAACAAAATGGCTGGTGCATTGAAAAGGCTGCAGTCAATGGGTATGAATGAGCCCAGCACCAACTTGACACAAAGCTTTATGCAGGGCTTGGAGTCATTCATTCTGCATTGAACTCTTTCCCAATCCATCAGCATACAGGGTCCAAGAACAATGGCGCATCTGATGGCCAACGTCCCAGCTTTCAATGCAGTACATGAGGCAGTCATCAAAAGTGAGTGTGGCAGTGGCAGCTAGATTGCTGTAAATCTCATTGTTCAAATAAACTTCCAGTTTCTTCACAAGTGATCCAACAATCTGGCCTTCAGTAGATTATTAGGATTGCTGAGGCATTGACACTGGGGGACTGATGGTGGCACTATGGATACTATTAACCTGCAGTCGTCTCTCGGGATGACAGCATTCATGATCCTGTCCCTGGATACTGGGGGGGGGGGGGGGGGGGGGGGGGCGACTTACCAGGGGTAGGCCATGGGGTACAGGTCTATGGCACAGAGCGTGTCCCTGTTGCTCAGAAGGGAAGTGGGGAGAGGAGTACAGCATTAGTCATTGGAGACTCCATAGTTAGGAGGATAGATAGGAGTTTCTGTGGGAATGAGAGAGACTTGCGGTTGGTGTGTTGCCTCCCAGGTACCAGGGTCCGCGATGTCTCGGATTGTGTTTTCGGGATACTTAAGGGGGAGGGGGTGCAGCCCCAAGCCGTGGTCCACATAAGCACCAACGACATAGGTAGGAAAAGGGATAGGGATGTAAGGCAGGAATTCAGGGAGCTAGGGTGGAAACTTAGAGCTAGAACAAACAGAGTTATTATCTCTGGGTTGTTACCCGTGCCACGTGCCAGCGAGACGAGGAATAGGGAGAGAGAGCAGTTGAACACGTGGCTACAGGAATGGTGCAGGATGGAGGGTTTCAGATACCTGGATAATTGGGGCTCATTCTTGGGTAAGTGGACCTCTACAAATGGGATGGTCTACACCTGGACCAGAGGGGTACCAATATCTTGGGGGGGAATTTGGCGATTGCTCCTCGGGAGGGTTTAAACTAATTCAGCAGGGGGTTGTGAACCTGAATTGTAGCACCAGTATACAGGAGGTTGAGAGTAGTGAGGTCATAAGTAAGGTTTCAAGGTTGCAGGAGTGTACCGGCAGGCAGGAAGGTGGATTAAAGTGTGTCTACTTCAACGCCAGGAGCATCCGGAATAAGGTGGGTGAACTTGCAGCGTGGGTTGGTACCTGGGGCTTCGATGTTGTGGCCATTTTGTAGACATGGCTAGAGCAGGGACAGGAATGATTGTTGCAGGTTCCAGGGTTTAGATATTTCAGTAAGCTCAGGGAAGGTGGTAAAAGAGGGGGAGGGGTGGCATTGTTAGCCAAGGACAGTATTACGGTGGCAGAAAGGTCATTTGATGAGGACTCGTTTACTGAGGTAGTATAGGCTGAGGTTGGAAATAGGAAAGGAGAGGCCACCCTGTTGGGAGTTTTCTATAGGCCTCCGAAAAGTTCCAGAGGTGTAGAGGAAAGGATTGCAAAGATGATTCCGGATAGGAGCGAAAGTAACAGGGTGGTTGTTATGGGGGACTTTAACTTTCCAAATATTGACTGGAAACGCTATAGATCCAGTACTTTAGATGGGTCCGTTTTTGTCCAATGTGTGCAGGAGCATTTCCTGACACAGTATGTAGATAAGCCAACAAGAGGCGAGGCCACATTGGATTTGGTACTGGGTAATGAACCAGGACAGGTGCTGGATTTGGAGGTAGGTGAGCACTTTGATGATAGTGACCACAATTCAGTTACATTTACTTTAGCGGTGGAAAGGGATAGGTATATACCGCAGGGCAAGAGTTATAGCTGGGGGAAAGGCAATTATGATGCGATGAGGCAAGAAATAGGATGCATAGGATGGGGAAGGAAACTGCAGGGGATGGGCACAATTGAAATGTGGAGCTCATTCAAGGAACAACTACTGCCTGTCCTTGATAAGTATGTACCTGTCAGGCGGGGAGGAAGTGGTCGAGCGAGGGTACTGTGGTTTACTAAAGTAGTTGAATCACTTGTCAAGAGGAAGAAGGAGGCATATGTAAAGATGAAACATGAAGGTTCAGTTAGGGCGCTCGAGAGCTACAAGTTAGCTCGGAAGGACCTAAAGAGAGAGCTAAGAAGAGCCAGGAGGGGACATGAGAAGTCTTTGGCAGGTAGGATCAAGGATAACCCTAAAGCTTTCTACCGGTATGTCAGGAATAAAAGAATGACTAGGGTAAGAGTAGGGCCAGTCAAGGACAGTAGTGGGAAGTTGTGCGTGGAGTCCGAGGAGATAGGAGAGGTGCTAAATGAATATTTTTCGTCAGTATTCACGCAGGAAAAAGACAATCTTGTTGAGGAGAATACTGAGGTAGAGGCTACTAGACTAGAAGGGCTTGAGGTTCATAAGGAGGAGGTGATAGCAATTCCGGAAAGTGTGAACATAGATAAGTCCCATGGGCCGGATGGGATTTATCCTAGGATTCTCTGGGAAGCTAGGGAGAAGATTGCTGAGCCTTTGGCTTTGATCTTTATGTCATCATTGTCTACAGGAATAGTGTCAGAAGACTGGAGGACAGCAAATGTTGTCCCCTTGTTCAAGAATGGGAGTAGAGACAACCCCGGTAACTATAGACTAGTGAGCCTTACTTCTGTTGTGGGCAAAGTCTTGGAAAGGTTTATAAGATATAGGATTTATAATCATCTGGAAAGGAATAATTTGATGAGGGATCGTCAACACGGTTTTGTGAAGGGTAGGTCGTGCCTCATGAACCTTATTGAGTTCTTTGAGAAGGTGACCAAACAGGTGGACGAGGGTAAAGCAGTTGATGTGGCGTATATGGATTTCAGTAAAGTGTTTAATAAGGTTCCCTACGGTAGGCTATTGCAGAAAATACGGATGCATGGGATTCAGGGTGATTTCGCAGTTTGGATCAGAAATTGGCTCACTGTAAGACAGAGGGTGGTGGTTGATGGGAAATGTTCAGCCTGGAGTTCAGTTACTAGTGGTGTACCATAAGTATCTGTTTTGGGGCCACTGCTGTTTGTCATTTTTATAAATGACCTGGAGGAGGGTGTAGAAGGATGGGTGAGTAAATTTGCAGATGATACTAAAGTCAGTGGAGTTGTGGACCGTGCGGAAGGATGTTACAAGTTACAGAGGGACATAGATAAGTTGCAGAGGTGGGCTGAGAGGTGGCAAATTGAGTTTAATGCAGAAAAGTGTGAGGTTATTCATTTTGGAAGGCGTAACAGGAAGACAGAGTACTGGGCTAATGGTAAGATTCTTGGTAGTGTGGATGAGCAGAGAGATCTTGGTGTCCATGTACATAGATTCCTGAAAGTTGCCACCCAGGTTGATAGGGCTGTTAAGAAGGCGTACGGTGTGTTAGCTTTTATTGGTAGAGAGATTGAGTTTCGGAGCCATGAAGTAATGTTGCAGCTGTACAAACCTCTGGTGCGGCCGCATTTGGAGTATTGTGTGCAGTTCTGGTCGCCGCATTAAAGGAAGGATGTGGAAGAATTGGAAAGGGTGCAGAGGAGATTTACCAGGATGTTGCCTGGTATGGAGGAAAGATCTTATGAGGAAAGGCGGAGGGATTTGAGGCTGTTTTCGTTGGAGAGAAGAAGGTTAAGTGGTGACTTAATTGAGGCATACAAGATGATCAGAGGATTAGATAGGGTGGACAGTGAGAGCCTTTTTGATCGGATGGTGATGGCTAGCACGAGGGGACATAGCTTTAAATTGAGGGAAGATAGATACAGGACAGATGTCAGAGGTAGGTTATTTACTCAGAGAGTAGTAAGGGCGTGGAATGCCCTGCCTGCAACAGTAGTGGACTCGCCAACATTAAGGGCATTTAAATGGTCATTGGATAAACATATGGATGATAAGGGAATAGTGTAGATGGGCTTTAGAGTAGTTTCACAGGTCGGCGCAACATCGAGGGCCGAAGGGCCTGTACTGCGCTGTAATGTTCTATGTTCTATGTTCTATGTCACTCGACCGGTGTCCTTGCTGTTGCCTTTCAGCAAGCCAACTCAGATTGCTGCAGCACATGCCAAGTTGACAGAGTCAGCAACCAGCGGCTTTCAGATTTCAGTTTTGTGTGACCTGCTGAAGTATGGATATGCATGGGATCACAAGGTAGTTACAGATGGGGAAGGCCAGTAAATCCATTTTCATTCATTCACCTCTGATCAACCTTTTAATACATTTCCGTCTGTTCCTATGTTCATCACTCGCTTATATAAACAGGGCTTAAGATATTTATTTTGAAACTCAGAATGTTATCTTGCTCAGTGAATGAAAACCTTTGAATTCTGATGAGAGAAGGTTGCAAAGTATCTAATGGTGAAGAACAGCATAATGCCAAATTAATAAAGGAGAAAATTCAGGTGTTTGCCAATGAATAACCACTGCTGAATTGTTAATTTGTGTTTGAAAAACATTAAGCACAATTGAGGCACAAATCCTCTTTTTAAATTAGAATGATAAATGGTCTTTTAAAGGAAAATTGATTGGAGATCTTGGGACGCTTAACTTATTGGAAAATCAGGTGTGCTTATTGCAAACATGAAATCATCCCCACCTGATTTATTAAATTATTTAAAACTCAATTGTAAAAGGGGAAATGCTGTCCTATTATCTGTCCAGTGAAGCATAGGACATTTACAAGGGAGAACATACTGACCTTTCAAGCTTTACTCAATTGAGATCAAAATGTAAAAATACATTCCAATATTTAAAGTTCACCTTGTCATGTGCCTGGACAAGCTTAAAGTTCTACTATTTTTAAATATAAATCTAATTTCTATTTGAAATCAATGCTCCACACCTCAGAGCATGACTGGTTTGTTAGAGTTACAATCATCCTGTCTGAATAATGTCTCGATCTCATGCTCAATACATTAATTATTTGACGTTTTGTTATGAAATGAAGAAAGACAACACATTAAAGCAATTTTGCACAGTTGTTGGAGAGTCAAAACTCACTAATTTAGTATGAGGCCAAAGAAGAAGTAGTCGTCTTTCCAAATGGCTTATTTTTTATATCAATAACTTGATGTTTTAAAATTAGAATTAAATATATGAGAACTAAATCATGCTCATATCCATTAACATAGTGTCAATTTACTCAGTTATTATTGTTTTTTAACTGTAGTTACCATGAAAAGATAGAAATGTACCCATAGGGCAGCACGGTAGCACAGTGGATAGCATTGTGGCTTCACAGCGCCAGGGTCCCACGTTCGATTCCCCGCTGGGTCACTGTGCGCGGAGTCTGCACGTTCTCCCCGTGTCTGCGTGGGTTTCCTCCGGGTGCTCCGGTTTCCTCCCACAGTCCAAAGACGTGCAGGTTAGGTGGTTTGGCCATGATAAATTGCCCTTAGTATCTAAAACGTTTAGGAGGGGTTATTCGGTTATGGGGATAGGGTGGAAATGAGGGCTTAAGTGGGTCGGTGCAGACTCGATGGGCCAAATGGCCTCCATCTGCACTGGATGTTCTATGTAATTCGATATGAATAGAGTACCTGTCGCCAGAGCAGAATTGATGCAGGGCACAGGAAAATGAAAAATAACCAATTAAAAATGATATTGCTCACTTCCTCAAATGTTTCTTCAATTTAAAAGAAAACATACGTCAAATACATCTACTAAAAATAATCAATTATGCTTCTTTATATTTCTTCCAGCCAATAAAGAACCTTCCCAAAACACTCAAGTCAATACCTGAAATACCTTTGAGTTGACAAGCTGATCACTCTGCTGTGCATGCCTACAATTAACAATTGTAACATAGAACATAGAACATAGAACAGTACAGCACAGAACAGGCCCTTCGGCCCTCGATGTTGTGCCGAGCAATGATCACCCTACTTAAACCCACGTAACCCGTATACCCGTAACCCAACAATCCCCCCATTAACCTTACACTACGGGCAATTTAGCATGGCCAATCCACCTAACCCCGCACATCTTTGGACTGTGGGAGGAAACCGGAGCACCCGGAGGAAACCCACGCACACACGGGGAGGACGTGCAGACTCCACACAGACAGTGACCCAGCCGGGAATCGAACCTTGGACCCTGGAGCTGTGAAGCATTGATGCTAACCACCATGCTACCGTGAGGCCCCTACATAAATGACATAAGTAACATAAATGAACAATTCCAGGTAAAAAAATGAAATTGACTTATTCCTCCGACGGCTTCTCTTCACAAAGCCTTCTGTTTTCTTTTGCTGAGGTTGCCATTCTTTTACATGTTCCAGCATTTGCTATTCCTTTCAAGCATGAGGTGTTAACAATCCTCTTCTTCCAACATGTGCCTCCCAGCAGTTGTAGACTCTTCTATCTTGTTCTGATGAAGGCAATCGTGACTTTAAATCCTGGTGATTTTGATTACCACAAATGGTTAAATCCTGTCCTTTCAGCACCCCCACATGCTTCTCCCTGGTGGTTGGGATGTGCTCAGATGACTTTTCCAATGCTTCCAAAGTTCAGTCACCCCAGTCCTGCTGATCTCTGCTTGAGGGCCCCGAAAGTCTCTTCACAGTCCCAATATCTGTAAAGTTTTATTAACTGAACTCAGATCTATTCACTTAACCTCAAATTCCTGTTTCTCTCTTAACAATGCATGCCAGACAGTCTCCGAGATATCTGAACTAAGAATCCATGTTCAAAGCAAAACTAGCATCTTCTAGTATATCAAGGACATTTAAAAAAGTTTGGGGGACAATATTGAAACATTGCCAAAGCATAAGAGTGAAAGAGTAAATGTTGGGAAAGAGCGGGATGACAGAGAGAAAGAGGCGAGGCAGGGCAAAGGATGAAAGAAAGACATGAATATAAATGTATCATCTTTCATAACCTCAGCATGTTCCAAAGTGTGTTCCAGCTAATGAAGTACAGTTGAAGTATAGCCACTATACTAGTGTACGAAACAACAGGCAATTTGCACACTGCAAGCTCCCACAAAAAACAGGTGCTTTAATGAGGGTGAACATTAGCCAGAGCACTGGGAATCGCTCCCCTATTCGAACACTGGGCAGGCAACGAGGAATAACTACCCAACTCGAAGGATGAACGCTGGCCAGGGCACTGGGAATAACTCTCCTATTTGAAATATGGGCATTGGCCAGGCAACTGGGAATAACTCCCCTACTCGAAGCGGGAACATCAGCCAGGGCACTGGGAATAGCTCCCCTACTCGAAGGATGGGCATTGGCCAGGGCACTGGGAATAGCTCCCCTACTCGAAGGATGGGCATTGGCCAGGGCACTGGGAATAACTCCCCTATTCGAAGGATGGGCATTGGCCAGGCAACTGGGAATAACTCCCCTACTCGAAGCGGGAACATCAGCCAGGGCACTGGGAATAACTCCCCTACATGAAGGATGGGCATTGGCCAGGGCACTGGGAATAGCTCCCCTACTCGAAGGATGGGCATTGGCCAGGGCACTGGGAATAACTCCCCTATTCGAAGGGGGAACGTTAGCCAGGGCACTGGGAATAACTCCCCTTACCTGAAGGGGGAACATTGGCCAAAGAAGTGGGAATAACTCCACTACTCGAAGGATGCCCATTGGCCAGGGCACTGGGAATAACTCCCCTACTCGAAGGGGGAACGTTAGCCAGGGCACTGGGAATAACTCCCCTACCCGAAGGGGGAACATTGGCCAAAGAAGTGGGAATAACTCCACTACTCGAAGGATGCCCATTGGCCAGGGCACTGGGAATAACTCCCCTACAAGAAGGGTGGGCATTGGCCAAAGTAGTGGGAATAACTCCCCTATTCGAAGGATAAACATTGGCCAGGGCAGTGGGAATAACTCCCCTATTCGAAGAATGAACATTGGCCAGGGCATTAGAATAACTCTCCTACTCCAAGGAAGGATATTGTCCAGGGCACTGGGAATAACTCCCCTACTCGAAGGATGAACATTGGCCAGGGCAGTGGGAATAGCTCCCCTACTTGAAAAATGTACAGTAAGAAGTCTTACAACACCAGGTTAAAGTCCAACAGGTTTGTTTCAAACACGAGCATTCGGAGCGCAGCTCCTTCCTCAGGTAAATGATTCACCTGAGGAAGGAGCAGTGCTCCGAAAGCTTGTGCTTAAAACAAACATGTTGGACTTTAACCTGGTGTTGTAAGACTTCTTACTGTGCTCACCCCAGTCCAACGCCGGCATCCCCACATCACTTGAAAAATGAACATTGGCCAGGACACTGGAACAACTCCCCTACTCGAAGGATGAACATTAGCCACTGGGAATATCTCCCCCATTCGAAGGAAGGCATTTGCCAGGACACTGGGAATAACTCCCCTACTTGAAGGATTGACTTTGGCCAGGACACTGGGAATAACTCCCCTATTTGAAGGATAATAATTGGCCTGGACATTGGGTATAACCCCCCCCCCCCCCTACTCATAGGATGGACATTGGCCAGGGCACTGGGAATGACCCCTCTACTCGAAGGAGGAACATTGGCCAGGCAACTGGGAATAACCCCTCTACTTGAAGGGGGAACATTGGCCAGGCAACTGGGAATAACCCCTCTACTCGAAGGGGGAACATTGGCCAGGCAACTGGGAATAACGTCCCTACTCGATGGATGGACATTGGCCAGGCAACTGGGATTAACTTCCCTACTCGATGGATGGACATTGGCCAGGCAACTGGGATTAACTTCCCTACTCGATGGATGGACATTGGCCAGGCAACTGGGAATAACGTCCCTACTCGATGGATGGACATTGGCCAGGCAACTGGGATTAACTTCCCTACTCGATGGATGGACATTGGCCAGGCATTGGGAATAACCCCCCCCCCCCCTTCAAAATAGTACCATGAAAGTTTTGACAACTCTAACCACCTAATATTGAGCTGTAGAGAGATATTTGAGACAATCTAGGTGAGCAGTCACAGCGGATGATCTAAAAGCATTTAAAGACACGGAGGGAGCTTTCCTGTTGTAGCTTTCTGAAATTTTGACTGTGGCACTGCATCCATTCCGTGTACAAGGTGAAGCCTCACGATGGCAGCGCAGCTGTAGAGAAGGAATGAATTTCAGCTTCCACGACACTTGACAAAGCGGATTCCTGCTTTAAAGAGACCGTTATCTGTGTAGATTACATTGAAAGGCACAGACTAAAATGTTGGCACAGATTGTAATTTAAGTATATAATTACTGTATATTTCTACGTGTGTAAAAATACACGAATTGAATAGTTAGGTAGTCAGGCAGGCGGCGTTTGGTTCAATTAACTGTTTCCCAACATGCATACATGCTGTGATGTCCCCTCGTGTCCTTCGGTGGAATAGTGCAGTTTTCAATCATTTAAGGGCTCTTAGGTTTTATGGCGATTTGTGGATTCGTTATAATCATCAAATTTCAGAACTGTAAATAAATATGTTAAGACTGCATTTGGATCTTTGGCGGCAGCGTGTGTTTTATACACGTGTCAATGCATGTCCAGCATAAAGTGCACTGCAGCCCCCGCCACGTTATTCTGTTTTGTCCGGACAGTTCAATTAGCAAATTTCAAACTTCTCCCCGTAATATATCCATACTTCGCTTGCCACTTTATCCCAAGCGATGGCGATGTAAAAGTTTTACTTGGATAATAGAATTGTAATTGTAAATACTAATAATAATGGCAATCAGTGTTGCGTTTAATTGCTACAGCAGTCTTTGCTTTGCTGATTAAAGCATGCTGCTGCAAAGCGTTGTGTGCCGATGGATGCAGCACTGTATATCGCTGAAGCGTATGTTAGGCATCCAACATACTCGGGTTGCAAAGGCAGAAAGGAGAAGAGAAAGATAGATGCCTGGTGTTTAAGGGTCAGTGAGAATGTCAGTGTTGGGGAGTGAGCTGAGGCATCATGAAGTGGAAAATATATGTTGCAAGACTCGTATTCCTGAATATTGATGCGGTACCTGCTAGTATTGACTTTTAGTGGGTCACAGCATGTGTGTATGTGCAGAAATTAGGTAGATATTCGTAACTGATTTGGTGACTAATTTGATAATGAAAACAAACTGTGTGACAGGAAAATCAAAAGGCCGATTATGTGTCACCATTATTGTCTCCAACCCCGATCAACAGGAGTTTTTTTTTTAAATAGAGCAAAGCACGCGTTCTTTCCAGAGCTCTTTGCTCCTTTCACCAAATGAGAAATGATTCCTCTGTTGGTCCAATAAAAGATGGCACTCCGTTCAATCCAATGCAATTTATCACCAGCTCTGCGAGGTTTGTCCTCATTGGAAACAAGGTTAACGGAGGAATCAGTTATTCTACATGCTGTAGCCGTGTGATGTTCGTGGGGCGGAGGGGAAGAGTGGGGCAAATAGTAGTTTCTGCTTTCGCGAGTCTCTTTGCTTGAATGAAAGGAAACTGTCTTTCAAAGTTTGCCCTCGTACAACGTTACAATGCGCACTCAAACAAAATGAAAGCATTTACATATCGCCACGTCCCCAGGGGGGGATAACGGTGAGATTCAATAAGATCCTTGCTTTATAATTTTTTCGGGGAAGCCAGTTTTGGGGAGGAGCGGGTGTTGGTTGGTAACAGCCAGTTTGTTTGGGGGCATCTGGGAGAAACCCGCACACGTCAATGTGTCTGGTTCTTTAAATTTAAAAACAAAAGAGTCCAAAGATTGCCAGCGAGATTCTGGGAATGTACAACGTGGTCTGTCAAGGTGGGTGGGTGTGGTGGCGGTAAAAGGGTGCCCGCTGTCCGCCGCAGACATCACACTTTTATTGAGCTGCTGCAGTCTGTTTGCAGAAGGTAAACAGCGGTGTGATGTTGACATCAGCTGGCTGCTCATAGCACTTCCAGTCGGTGTTGGGATTTACATTTAAAAAGTGTGTGTGTATGTGAGTAATATGCATATATATTATATAATTATCCTCGCCCTTTCCTTCCCCTAAAGCTTCCTTCTCGGCAACTCCACATTCGAGACTTTCAGAGGGGAGTCCTGCCCCGAGGGGAGGTTGAGGCGGGAACTCAGAGCCCAGAGGGTCTGACAGTCACCTGCACCACACACACACTTCTCACTCAGTCCAGTACTCAGTGCACCCTCCAACCTCGGTCGCCTTGTGGCGGCGGGGCTCAGTCAGATGGCGGGCTGGTTTTCGGGAGCTGTATCTTGTGGAGACAGGTCCTCCTCCCTCCATCGCATCCTGAGGGGAGATGATGAGGGGAGGAGGAGGAGGGGGGAGCCACGCATTCCGAGAGCTGGTGACGCAAGGCGTAACGAGGCAAAGCTGCTCCGTTTTGATAAGGGTTTTTATCTCCCCCCCCCCCCCCCCCCCCGTCCCCCAGGCAGATAGACACACACACACACCAAATAAAGTGGAGGTGGGCACTTGGTGCCGAGGCGGGGAGGGACAGCAGAGCGCAGCCCACGGTGCTGAGGGGACGCCAGCTCTCCTTGTGCCTTTCGGAGCGGCGGGCTGGAGCCCGGCTTGTGAAGGGGGTAAGACTCGCAAACACTCCCGACTCCTCTTTCTCTCGGCGCTTGACTAGAAACGTTAACATAGCCACTGCGTCGGTCGACTGCCTCTGTTTTAAATCGGGATCTTGGTTAGTTGGCACCTGGGGGATTCGACATCCGGAAAGTAAAGCTGCTGTCATCCTCTTGCCTCCCCCCCCCCCCCCCCATCTCCCGCCCATATTTGGGGAGGAGGGTGGGATGGGTGGAAAGGGAGGTTTGAAGTGAGCCGCTTCCCGATGGAAAAGTGTTCCTGACCGGCGTCTGACCGCCTCAGCCGGGCGGGCGGGCGGGAGTGGCGCTGATCTGCTTCCCGCCTCGCTGTTGCCCGCGGAGAGCTGCCTAAATCCTGACTCGATATTGGGGCGAGGGGGTCGACAGGCGATTATGAAGTTTCCTAAACTCCTCTCTCTCCCCTCAGGATGCGATGGAGAGAGAGTGGGGGGGGGGGGGGGGGCACTCTCTCTCCCTCCCTTCCTGTCCCTCGGAAAAAAGCAGGGAAGGGAGGGAGATGATTCCCTGTGTTGACGTTTTGACCAGCAGCTGCCCCCGCTTGTCTACGAGCGTTTCACTCAATCCCTGCGTGAGGATTGTTGACATTGAGGTTTTGATTTGCGGGTGTATTTATCGCACAGATATATGGGCTTGTGTGCTTTAATTGCTGTTTGAAATAATCCGGGCCGTTATTCCGGTTCGACACGGTTGATGGCATCCAGCAGTGCGGTAACCTGGTTTCATTCCATCTGCCTTCAGTGTTTAGTAAGTGTTGAGAAGTGACAGGGGATTCATTTCTGAGAATGTTCCCATTTCATGGTCCCGTTGCCTTCACGCTTGGGGTCTTTTTCTTCTTCTATTCTGCGGCCCGCAACCAAACATCGCAAGTGTCCAAGTTAGTTTTTCTTCGTTGCTTTTTGAGGGCTGCAGCAGCATTTTTGGTCCCGTCAACATGATTCGAAACGCCACCAGTCCAATTCCACCGGAGCGCGCATTGGAAGTGAGATGTGTGCACATTGTAATTGTTTCCTATAATGCTCAAATTAGTACCCTCAAAGGTTTTTGAAAAATCTCCAAGGCAGCAAAATGAATGTTTGTCGCATGTGTGAGTGTGTGTGTGCTGAAGACGGGGTGGCACTGAAAGTATTTTCGAACAACCTTCCGAAATACCCCTTCCGCGGCTGGATGGAGGTTAGCGGCTCGAGTTCCTGCAGCAGAATTCTGGCCAATATTTGACTCGGCTATTTGCAGGGATGAATATAAAATCACTCTGGTCTTTACAGCGCAGGTTCGGTCACAGTATAAAGTTACATATACTCACTGGGATCTCTTCTCATCCTTTTATATTACCTGGGACCTTGAGTAGTCCAGAATGCAGGACAGATTGCCCTAATGGACAAACTGCTTTCCCATATTCTTGTTTTCCCATATGTTAGCTCTTCCACAGTAACCATAAACATAGGAGCAGAATTAGGCCACTCGGCTCATCGAGTCTGCTCTGCCATATGGCTGATATTTTCTCATCCACATTCTCCTGCCTTCACCCTATAACTGCTGATCCCTTTATTAATCAAGAACCTATCTATCTCTGTCTTAAAGACACTCAGTGATTCGGCCTCCACAGCCTTCTGTGGCAAAGAGTTCCACAGATTGACCACCCTCTGGCTGAAGAAATTCCTCCTCATCTCTGTTTTAAAGGATCGTCCCTCCTTTCCACAAGTGACATGATTGTTACTTCCAGTTCTCTATTTCTCTCTCGGAAAATATCCAATCTCCACCCACTGCCTGTCATCATCATTGGAGGTGCAGCTTCTCTCTCAACCTTCAATGATATTACTGTTGGATCGCTAATATATCAGGAATGATTGGACAGGTTGGGCCGATACCCATGGGAGTTTAGAAGAATGGGAGGTACCCTTATTGAAACATTAGACTCCCAGGGGGACTTGATCAGGTAGATTTTGAGAGGATTTTCCCCCTTCTGGTAAATAGACTAGAACTAGGAGACACTGTTTAAAAATATGACAGAGATGAGGAGAAATGTTTTCTGGAATACTCTGGCTGTTGGGATTCCCTTTTCCTGCTGACAGCGCATCCTGGCCTGTAGGTTTCCTGGCAAAGTGGTGTGGCTTCAATGCAAAATCCCATTGATAAGCGGCGGCAAGATAGCATCCTGCCGCCACCAAGAAACACGTGGTTGGGGGGCCAGAGAATCCAGCCTGGTTTCTCTGCAGCTTATTAGTGTGAAATGCTCTTCCCCAGAGACCAATGAAGGTAGGGTCATTGAATATTTTATTTCCTGCTGGAATCAGAGAGATGGACAAGGCAGTTAAAGGTTAGACTGGAAAGTACAGTTGAGGCCACAGTCAGATCAGCCATGATTTTGTCAAATGGGCTAAAGGACCGAATAGCCCTGCTACTGCTCCATATGTTCATCCATCTCTTTGAAGTTGAATACACGTGAAGGACTTGCTCATGAATTTGTGAGCTTTATTTTATTTTATTTTCCAGAATTGTTTTCCACTTGCATTCATTTTTTTTAGTTTATAATATGGCCACTGTTAATTCAGAACAATAATAAATGCAGCAACAACTTATATTCAGCACCTGTAATATGGAAAGCATCTCAAAATTCTTCTCCGAAAGGTAATCGGAAAAAACGGTGATGTTATGAGGAAGGGCAAACAAAAGCTTGGTTGAAGAAATGGTTTTAAGGAAGATGTTAAAGGGCGGCACGGTGGCACAGTGGTTAGCATTGCTGCCTACGGCGCTGAGGACCCGGGTTCGAATCCCGGCCCTGGGTCACTGTCTGTGAGGAGTTTGCACATTCTCCCCGTGTCTGCGTGGGTTTCACCCCCACAACCCAAAGATGTGCAGGTTAGGTGGATTGGCCATGTTAAATTGCCCCTTAATTGGAAAAAATGAATTGGATATTCTAAATTTATAAAAGAAAAAAAAAGGAAGATGTTAAAAGAGAGGGGAACGAAGAGCCTGGGCGACGAAAGGCTTGGCCAACAATAGCCATGTGAATAGGATTTCAAAGGGAACAGAATTCTGGGTGATGGCTGTTGTAGTGAAAGGAAGGAGCGAGGATGTGAAGGAATTTAAACAACAGTTTTAAATTGGAGGCTTTTGGGAGCTATGAACCAATTTATCCATAGAATCCCCGTAACCCAGTGCACTGATTATGGTCAATCCGCCTAACTTGGACACTAAGGGGCAATTTAGCACAGCCAATCTGCCTAACCTGCACATCCTTGGATTGTGGGAGGAAACTAGAGCACCTGGAGAACCTGGGAGAATGTGCAAACTCCACACAGGCAGTCAACCATGGCGAGAATTGAACTTGAGTCTCCAGTGCTGTGAGGCAGCAGTGCTAACCACTGTGCCACATGTCATCAAGAACAGGAATGATGACTGAAGAAGACTTAGCTTGGGTTAGGATACAGGCAGCAGTGGTTTGCTGGAAGAAATTGAGGGTCATTTGAATGTTGGGTAAGTTTTCTGAGGCATTGGAGGTATCTAGAGGAATCATGAAGAGATAAATGGATGTTATCAGTCCAAAACCTGTTGTCAGTCCAAAACTTGTTTAAGCATACATTTCAGTTATTGGTTTGCTGTTTTATTTGGACAAAAAAACTTCCATTTGGAGGTAGCATTTTTCAGCCTCTTCCATAGACAGCATAATAAATAGCTATGTGCAGTACTTTAACAATACCCTTTATAAACATCAAAATAACATTATACTAGAAATAAACGACGTCCACTTCCAAAAATGTGTTGAGAATGTTGTACTTGACAAATAAGATTGTCGGTTTTATGTACAAAGAGATTGACTATAAATCTAACAAATTGATGTTGAATTTGTACAAAACATTGGTTTTGGCCACTTTGAGAAAAAATGCTTGCATATATTTAGCACCCTGTGATCAGAATCAAATTTAGAGTTATGGGAAAGGAATAGTGAAGTATTGAATGAAATAAAACATGTTAAGTTAATGGCTATGAAAAAATGTTTTTAAAATTGTTCTTTATACCCAAGAAGAGGGAAAGTTCAAGGGAATCCAACAGAGGTCTTCCAAGTAGTGACTACTTGTTTTTACAAAGAGTCATCCAGACTCGAAACATTAGTTCCCACTTATCGCCACAGATGCTGTGAGACCTGCTGAGATTGTCCTGTATTTTTTGTTTTTGTTTCAGATTCCAGCATCCGCAGTAATTTGCTTTTATCTTCACGACTACTTGTTTCTCTGGTTAATAAATCAATAATAAAAAATCAAGGCCTAGACTCAGAATTATCACGAGAAAGCACAAGGAGGATGTTCAAAGATGGCTTTCATTGACAGTTATTTGAAATTATTATCTATAATGTAGCTATAACGTTGATTCAAAATGAAATTGGTTAGGTATTTCAGAAAGATTTGTGCAAAAGGAAAGAAAATTGAATGTGAGGAGTTGCCTCCAGGTGAAAAGCAAGCACCAGCAAATGTGTGATGGGATAAAGTGACCTCTTTGTGCTGTAATTTCTATGATATCGGGCATTGAAGTTGTTCTTCAAGAGAATATTGGACCAATGGCAGATAAAAGCATTAAGAGATTATTTGGAGAGCAGTCCAGTATGACTTTATGTTACAGGTGTTGGGTGCTTTCTTACCAGTGTGCTCAGCTGCAATAGGAGACACTACAAATGTCAAGGAACCAAATCTCTGTAACCCAAATTGGATTTAGAAAATCATGAAGGAAGATGGGTGCTTGCGGGGTGAGAGGAGAGGTCTGATCATGAAAACATGGTGTCTGAATACAGGAAGGGAAATCGGTTAAATTCATGGATGAAGAGGGAGCTGGTTTTCTGCTTCTGGCCCACAAGAATTGCTTGAAAATCATTTATTTCGTCCAAGTTAAAGTTCTTATCTCCCTTCATCTGCAGTTTGCTGAGGCCATGAAAACATGGGTAAAAGTTGAACGGTGATGAAATATGAGACGTGCAGCCTGCTTAAAATATTTAAATCAGTAGCCTTTCTTCTGGGAGGGGGTTTGTTGTCTGATGTTGTCCAGTTCCCCAGCTACAGCATTCTTTATCCTACTCAGAGCCCAGACAGTCAGCAGGCTGGCCTCTGGGCAGATAGCCTGTTGGGGGGAAATAGGCACTTGGGAGATAAAATGCCACAGCATTCATTCCCGAACTCTCCCAGCTCTGGCTTGGAAATCCTGCCCCAGTAAAAAATATTTTCCAGCTATTATAGCTGGTCAAAATTATCTTCATTCAGGTCAGTTTCCCTGGGTTTTTATATATTCATCACAGTTCACCTAATTGTCAAAGGTCTGGCTGCCAGTCCTAATCAAGCAAAAATTGAGTTTCACTTCCAGCCTCACTGTCATTCAATCTTTCACCAATCAACACAACTAATGACTGAAACATTACCAGTAATATTACCAGTCAGTTAGTCAATCAAATAGCTACCAATTCCACAAACAGTCCCATAAGTCCATTCATCAAAGTCCTACTAGCTATATTATTCACCCATTTATTTACTTAAACATTAACGTACCACAAGTCCCAACAATGTGCAGGCTAGGAGAACTGACCATGATAAATTGCCCCCAAGTGAAAAAAGGTTAGGTGGGGGGTACAGGGATATGGCCTGGGAGTGGGCCGAGGTAAGGTGCTTTTTTGGAGGGCCGGTGCAGACTTGGTGGGCTAAATGGCCTCCTTCTGCACTGTAGAGATTCTGTGAAATCTTAGTCATGCTGAAATAAACTGCCAGCAATAGTATTTATTGGTCTCTCAGTCAAACATCTTTTCCACTACTGTTGACATTATAGCTCTATAACTTACCTGCAGTTATGTTGAAATTGATTATTTGAATTTTTAAAAACGGATTTGAATTACTCCCTGTCAAAATAGTCATTTTTATGAAGGGAGTAAAGCATATTTTCTGTCGAACAGTTGACTAAATTGTGGATTTTGAGACTTGTCAAATGGCCTGCCTTTAAAGCAAACTATTTTTGCTTCAAGGGGGTGGAGAAGGGGGCGGGGTGGCGGGGAGTGGTGTGAGCGCCTTCTTGCTTTTTTCCAAAATCAATCAAACCAGTACAAATGATCAAAAAAGTTTAAGCAGAAAATGCATGGATTGAGATGGTGTTTTTTTTTGCACTGGTTGAAACTAATTCTGCTAGGAGCCAGCTCCACTCACAAAACTGGCCACAGCCTCAGACTGAACTCCTCACGTATGTCGAGTTTCTGCTCGTTTCCATTTGTGGACCTTTCAGGAAACTCTTAAAATGAAATTATTTTTCGGCACCGAGGGCGCTTTTAGACACCTTTAAAAAATGTTTAAATATTTATATCTAATTTACTGAGAGACTGATGAGCGTACACCAGTGAAACTAGTGATGCACAAGGCTCTTTAAGTCATTTTCAGTTCTTTAAGATCAGATCACTCGCAGGCATTGGACTGGACACTGATTAAAATTCTTATCTTTTGTTGGAAACCCATTTTCAGCTGTATTAAAATTTCACCACATTATCGCTCTTAAATTTATTTAAGAATTATTTACCATACAATTAATTTTCACTCAGAAAAATAAAATAAAAGTTTGTGTTCTAAAACTGTACTTAATTACACTGGTTTATGGAAAACTTTATATTCAGCCATAAACATGAATTTGACGAGAAACTTTATCCAAAAGATTTGAAAAATTAGCCTAATTTTGTGCGAAAATTGCTGATTACCACCAAAGTGGTAACTCTACCTACATGAAATACTCAGCAATGTACCAGAGAATATATCTAAAGTCTGGAATCTTAGAACACATTTATGGCAATTACTGTTATCTAAATATGTATTCCTCAATCAAAGAAACAGCATTATGCAATTCATATAATCCTTACAGTGTAGGGGGGGGGGGGGGGACAATTCTGGCATTGAGTCTGCTCTGACCCCCTGAAGAGGACACTTTTTCCACCGTATCCCCACAACCTCACCTAACCTGATCACTAAAGCGCAATTCAACATGGCCAATCCATCTAACCTGCATACCTTTGGACTGTGTGAGGAAACTGGAACACACGGAGGAAGCCTACACAGACACGGGGGAGGGTTAATGTACAAACCCCACACAGATGGGCAGCACGGTGGCGCAGTGGTTAGCATTGCTGCCTCACAGCACCGAGGTCCCAGGTTCGATCCTGGCTCTGGGCCACTGTCCGTGTGAAGCTTGCATATTCTTCCCTCGTTGCATGGGTTTCGCCCCCACAACCCAAAGATGTGCAGGTTAGGTGCATTGGCCACGCTAAATTGCCTCTCAATTTGAAAAAATTAATTGGGTACTCTACATTTATTTTAAAAACTCCACGCAAACAGTCACCCAAGGCCAGAATTGAACCTGGGTCCCTGCTACTGTGAAGTAGCAGTGCTAACCACTGTGCCACCCTTTAAGGTTGAAACAAAGGGATGACTTGTCTCCTGGTGGCTTAGTGAATTTATTGAGTACTCTGTTGAGGCGTAAACTAGAAAGAACCTAAATTCAATTTCCAGTGGCTGTTGCAACTGATTTGGATTTGGATTTTGTTTATTGTCATGTGTACCAAGGTACAGTGAAAAGTATTTTTCTGCAAGCAGATCATTAAGTACATGAAAATAAAAGAAAAGAAAAGAAAATACATAATAGTATACACAAGGTATACAATGTAACTACATAAACACCATCGGGTGAAGCATACAGGGGTGTAGTGTTAATCAGGTCAGTCCATAAGATGGTCATTTAGGAGTCTGGCATTTGATGTATGCCCAGCTAGCCTTCTTGATTTTCAGCACAAGTTTCTGCATTGTGGTGCGGATAGTGACTGAGGATAAAATTGTATCCTTTTATGGAGAACTCTGCAAATAAACAGCTGACAGGTTTTTATTTGACAAGACTGAGCAATTAATAATGAGATGAAAGGCAGTGTCCACTACCTGTGGAATTAGAGTATTGCAAGGAGTCAACTCATTCAGTAGAAGAGGAAATTAACACCAGTGGTAGGATGGAGCTCTGTGGAACCATAAAAGAGTGGACTTACATTTTTAGCACTTTGGTAATGATCAGGCAGGGTAGGTTATCCACTTGAGTTCGATCATGCCTGATATTCAGAATGGAATGAATAGCATGCGAGTTCAAATAAAGGAGATATGCTTAACAAAATTATTGCCTAGGCATTCGAAGGTGCGAATCTACCCCAAGGTACTTTTTGCTGATCTGTTACATCTAAACGTGCAACATGCTCTAGCTTCCTAGCCCCCAGTGCAAAATAATGATTCAGTGGGAAATTGAACTAATAACTTTTGTAACTAATTTAAAATGGAAATATTCAGTATTTACCTTGAAACTAGGCTGTCATTTATTCCAGCCAAACTGTTGTATTAGTACCTGATTCCACATATGCATTTGCTTTGCCCTTGCAACCTACTCGGTGATCACCAGATGTTTTCAAAATGTATTAAGCTAATACCACAAGGCAATAAACTATCCTCATTTGATTTGCAGATAGCTTTAATTTTCTTAATGGTGTAAATGCTTATTAAATTGAAAGAAAATGTACAGTGAAGGGCATTAACTGGCACGTGTTTCCACAGGTACTGTTTTTTACTCAGTCAATAAATTGTTCCATCTGCACTGCATTTACTTAATAGAATTTCATTACCACAAACTCTTTGCTAATCCATTTAGCTGGCTTGAATTTTAAGGGGAAGGGTTGTGGAAAGTTAATTCTTTGGCAATCTTTGCAAACTTATACAGAGAACATAGAACATTACAGCGCAGTACAGGCCCTTCGGCCCTCGTTGTGCCGACCTGTGAAACCACTTTAAAGCCCATCTACACTATTCCCTTATCATCCATATGTTTATCCAATGACCATTTAAATGCCCTTAATGTTGGCGAGTCCACTACTGTTGCAGGCAGGGCATTCCACGCCCTTACTACTCTGAATAAAGAACCTACCTCTGACATCTGTCCTATATCTATCTCCTCTCAATTTAAAGCTCTGTCCCCTCGTGCTAGCCATCACCATCCGAGGATAAAGGCTCTCACACTGTCCACCCTATCTAAACCTCTGATCATCGTGTATGTCTCAATTAAGTCACCATCTCTCTAACGAAAACAGCCTTAAGTCCTTCAGCCTTTCCTCATAAGATCTTCCCTCCATACCAGGCAACATCCTGGTAAATCGCCACTGCACCCTTTCCAATGCTTCCACATCCTTCCTATAATGCGGCGACCAGAACTGCACGCAATACTCCAAATGCGGCCGCACCAGAGTTTTGTACAGCTGCAACATGACCTCATGTCTCCGAAACTCAATCCCTCTACCAGTAAAAGCTAACACGCCATACGCCTTCTGAACAACCCTATCAACCTGGGTACCAACTTTCAGGGATCTATGTACATGGATACCGAGATCTCGCTGCTCATCCACACTACCAAGAATCTTACCATTAGCCCAGCATTCTGTCTTCCTGTTACTCCTTCCAAAATGAATCACCTCACACTGTTCTGTATTAAATTCCATTTGCTACCTCTCAGCCCAGCTCTGCAGCTTATTTATGTCCCTCTGTAACTTGCAACATCCTTCCTCACTGTCCACAACTCCACTGACTTTAGTGTCATCTGCAAATTTACTCACCCATCCTTCTACACCCTCCTCCAGGTCATTAATAAAAATGACAAACAGCAGTGGCCCCAAAACAGAAACTTGTAGTACACCACTAGTAACTGAACTCCAGGCTGAACATTTCCCATCAACCACCACCCTCTCTTCTTACAGCGAACCAATTTCTGATCCAAACTGCTAAATCACCCTGAATCCCATGCCTCCGTATTTTCTGCAATAGCCTACCATGGGGAACCTTATCAAACGCTTTACTGAAATCCATATATACCACATCAACTGCTTTACCCTCGTCCACCTGTTTGGTCACCTTCTCAAAGAACTCACTAAGGTTTGTGAGGCATGACCTACCCTTCACAAAACCGTGTTGACGATCCCTAATCAAATTATTCCTTTCTAGGGTTAGGTGGATTGGCCATGCTAAATTGCCCGTAGTGTCCTAATAAAAGTAAGGTTAAGGGGGGGGTTGTTGGGTTACGGGTATAGGGTGGATACGTGGGTTCGAGTAGGGTGATCATGGCTCGGCACAACATTGAGGGCCGAAGGGCCTGTTCTGTGCTGTACTGTTCTATGTTCTAGATGATTATAAATCCTATCTCTTATAAACCTTTCTAAGACTTTGCACACAACAGGAGAAAGGCTCACTGGTCTATAGTTACCGGGGTTGTCTCTACTCCCCTTCTTGAACAAGGAGACAACATTTGCTATCCTCTAATTGATCTAATTGTTAAGAACAAAGTTTTAAAAAAACAACTTTAAGGAGTTGTCAACATTAAACAATCAATGTATAAGCTATATTGATCATAGAATCATAGAATCCCTGCAGTGCAGAAGGAGGGCATTCAGCCCATCAAGCCTGCACCGAACTTGGAAGGAGCACTCCACCTAATGATCAATGATAACATTATGAAACAGTCCTACATAAACATAGAATTATGTGTTTTGGGAATGATCATAGTGAGAGATTTAGCAGAAATGTTTTCTGACGTCTTTTGCCATTTCTGTAATGTTGCGCCAGACAAAACTGCTGAGGTTACATATTTGGGCCATTGTATGCAAATGATATGTTACAAGAATATATCATTACTCAGAGTTGTCATGAATCTCTTCACAATGCTGGACATCAGGAGTACCATCAGATTTCTGGTATCCAGCATTGCAAAAGCAGGGGAGGATCATTAAAATTTAAGAAGCGACTTTTAGTGAAGTCAGTTGATCATACCAGACAAGGCATGTTTTAAAAGATTTTTATAAAGCAAGCTGTTTCAGGAAAGGCTTCAACAACATGCTGTGAGGTGGCAGGAGCCATAGCGATCTCCCTCCCTGTTCCCTTCATCTGAAGAAGTGCCCTCAAGGTGCTGGATGTGCTACTGGCAGACCACCACATAAATTCAATTCAACCTAATCCAAGAGTATCTGCCCAGAGCCAATGTGCAGCAAGATTTGAAGGTGCAAAGTTTGCATTGCCACAGGTCCAGAGGGGCTCCGTTGGAGCATATCACTGAGGCTTGAGAGTTCTCGGCAGGCAAATTTAAAAAAAAATAGTTTTTGTAATTACCAGTAAACAATTGTAAAAATCACCTAAAAATAAACTTGACTATAAAAAGACAATATGTATTTATTTGTGAGAGGCATTGGCATAAATTAATCAAATTTGTTTTGAGAATATTTGATTTCCATCACCTTTCTCACCTTCGTTGCTGCAGGGAAAGTAGTCTCATCTCATGGGATAATCCTTTTTGACTGTGCCAACTATTTGTAGCTGGTATGTTTCCCGTATCTGCCTCCCACTGAATGGTATTTGCTGAATAATTGCTTTCAAGAATTGAGGCAAGGAGTGGAATGAAGGCAGCTCAGCAGTCAAATGTGAACCTGAATCAGGAGTCCCATGTTCGGGCAAAACTGGGCCTCAGGCTTCACTTCTTTTAATTGTACAATCTGCTGCTGCAGGCAACTAGCCCCTTTGAAGAAATCAATTTTGTGCTGGGCCTGCAGTCTTTACGTTCCATGGTAGCGCTGGCAGGGCAAGACTGCTTATCCAATATTCAGTACTGGATGAGCAGAAATTTGTTCCAATTAAAACTGTGATTAAAATTAAAATGATCAGATTGGGCTTAATTATGAGACTGTTCTGGGAAGGTCAATAGGCTAACAGTGGATTGTTGAGAACAAAATTTAATGAGACTTCAACCTTTTAGTTTTTATCTGCATTAGGTGCTGCAACAACAACTTGTGTTTGTATAGTGTCTCCAACATGATATTATGACCCCAGATCTTTTACAGGAAAGTTCAAAAAGCAAAATTTGACATTTAGCCACACAGGATGTCTGAGGGCAGATGCTCAGAGATAGGTTTTAAGTAGTGTCTTGTGGAAGAAAAGATGGCTGAGAGAGGGCAAGGGAAGAAATCGGAGCCAAGGCCAATGGCAGATTAAGGCATGGCACCAATGGTGGAGATGCGGGGATGTTCAAGAAGCTATAATTGGAGGAACACAGAACATGGAACATACAGTGCAGAAGGAGGCCATTCGGCCCATCGAGTCTGCACTGACCCACTTAAGCCCTCACTTCCACCCTATCCCTGTAACCCAATAACTCCTCCTAACCGTTTTGGTCACTAAGGGCAATTTAGCATGGCCAATCCACATAACCTGTACGTCTTTGGACTGTGGGAGGAAACCGGAGCACCCGGAGGAAACCCACGCAGACACGGGGAGAACGTGCAGACTCCGCACAGACAGTGACCCAGCGGGGAATCAAACCTGGGACCCTGGCGCTGTGAAGCCATAGTGCTATCCACTTGTGCTACCGTGCTGCCCTAACCAGTTATCTCAGTTATCAGGAGCACAGTTATCCCACAATTTTGTAGGATTGGACAAGAGGGGGGTTGGGACCATGGAGGAATTTGTAAACAAGAATAAGAATTTTAAGATAGAGGTGCTACTTAGGAACCAACGTAGGCCAACAAGAGCAAGGTGATGGGTGAAGGAGACTTGGGGCTCGTGTTGCACCCAGTGCCGATTCCACTATTCCGGGTGAACAGCGGGAGAACCCCTAAATGGGCTATAATAATCTTTATTAGTGTCACAAGTAGGCTTACATTAATGTTGCAATGAAGTTACTGTGAAAATCCTGTAGTCGCCACACTCTGGCGCCTGTTTGGGTACACTGAGGGAGAATTTAGAATGCCCAATTCACCTAACTAGCATGTGTGGGAGGAAACCGGATCACCCAGAGGAAACACACGCAGACAAGGCGAGAGTGTGCAGAGTCCACACAGACAGTAACCCAAGCCAGAAATCTAACTCGGGCCCCTGGCGTTGTGAAGCAACAGTGTTAACCACTGCTACCTTGTGCCGGGCACCAAACTGATTGCGATGTTCCCAACCCTGGCACCTGATGCGATCTAGCTGGGCATGAACCATCAGCAGCTCATTTGAGGCTGGAGTCTCATTTCTCCCGGAATTCACTGGTCTCACCGGCACAGCGTGAGGCTGGTGTGAACCAGTACTGATTTCCAAAAATGGAAACCAGATATGATGACCATGCCTGGGGCCTTGGAAGCCATTGGAGCCCATGGGTGATCAGGGTCTGGGCATGGCACTGCTGTGCCCAACCTTCTGTTGTTGGCACCCTGAATGTGCCAATGCTGTACCCTGGCAGTGGCGGGGTGCCAAGGGGCACTGCCAAAGGGTAGGGCCGGAGGGCGGCCATGGCATGAAAGGGGGGCCTGAAGGGGGTGCATGAAGCGAGGAGTCCCGAAGGGCGTACGAAGGTTGGGGACGTGCAGTGGGTATGAATGTGATGGAATATGAAAGGTGGGAGCTGAAGCAGACGCAGTGGGGCGATGGCCTGGAAGTGGGGGCCTGAAAGTTGGACTGAAGGGTTGGGGGGAATGAAAGGCGGACGGTGGCTGGCCTTAATGGTGGGCGGTCATTAGTGACCCCACAGCAGGGTGTGCTCATGTTGAGGGGGGGGGGTTGATCGCCGATGCTGATGACGGTGGGGCTTGGTCACTGTTTGATGGGGAGGGAAGTGGCACCTCTGGATCGAGGGTTGGGGGTGTTGCACATGTCTACGAGGGTTCACATTGTCCTTGGGTGTGGGTACCTTCAACTTAACTTTGATATCTTGGCACTCTTGGCAGCACGGTGGTGCAATGGTTAGCATTACTGCCTCACGTTGTCGAAGACTTAGGTTCGATCTCAGCTCTGGGACATTGTCCGTGTGGGGTTTGCACATTCTCCCCGTGTTTACATGGGCTTCGTCCCGGCAACCCAAAGATGTGCAGGGTAGATGAATTGGCCATGCTAAATTGCCCCTTAATTGGAAAAACTGAATTGGGTACTCTAAATTTATAAAAAAAAGGTGCCCTGATTTCTGAGGAGCTGGTCTTTCCGATGTCTTTAGTTTCCCACTCCAGAAAAAATTCTCAGTGTGATGTTTTTCAGTTTGAATCACCTCAAGCTCCAAAAGAATTACTAAGTGTAGGTAATTGCAACATAGAAAAGCGCCCATACACCCAGTGGATAGCACCCTGTGATTCCCACCCAAATTGACACTTCATTTTTTGGAAGAATTGCCCCCTTGGTGTGAGAAATGGACACTGCCTCAAGTTTACATCGGTAGAATGAGTGAGCATGGCCAGGAGTGTTTTGGAATAGTCAAGGCAAGAGGTAACAAAGGCATCCATGAGAATGCTTTTCAGAAGCACATGAGCTGGGGCAGAGGAGCAGACAGTCAACGTTTCCATGTTGGAAATAGTGATGGTCTTTGTGATGGTGGAGGTATGTTGTCAGTGAACTATCTCCGGGTCAAATTTGAAAGTCACCTTGAGCCAAAAACAGTTGCTTTGAGGAAATTTCTGCTCGATCAGCACTGTATTAGCAAGGTTATAAACTTGAGGGCAATCTTATCATAAGCAGAGTCAGAAGATCAGCTAAAATGTAAGTGTAAGTGACAGTGAAGTTGTGCACAACATGTACAAGAGGTGGCTGCAAATAAATCAAAATGGAAATATGTGCCTTCGTGGCAAGAGGCTGAAATGTAGTTTGAGGAAACGCAGTGTTTGAACACTGGACTCCATTCTCATGTAGGTGCATTTGTTATGTTGGTTTATCTTTGTTAAACGACAATGTTTGATACTTATATGACATCTGCATTGAAGAATACATACTGAGAACACATTGATAAACAAAGCACAATTATGCTGCTCAGGTTTTGGTGCCATATAAGAACATAAGAACTAGGAGCAGGAGTAGGCCATCTGGCCCCTCGAGCCTGCTCCGCCATTCAATGAGATCATGGCTGATCTTTTGTGGACTCAGCTCCACTTTCCGGCCCGAACACCATAACCCTTAATCCCTTTATTCTTCAAAAAACTATCTATCTTTACCTTAAAAACATGTAATGAAGGAGCCTCAACTGCTTCACTGGGCAAGGAATTCCATAGATTCACAACCCTTTGGGTGAAGAAGTTCCTCCTAAACTCAGTTCTAAATCTACTTCCCCTTATTTTGAGGCTATGACCCTAGTTCTGCTGTCACCCGCCAGTGGAAACAACCTGCCCGCATCTATCCTATCTATTCCCTTCATAATTTTAAATGTTTCTATAAGATCCCCCCTCATCCTTCTAAATTCCAACGAGTACAGTCCCAGTCTACTCAACCTCTCCTCATAATCCAACCCCTTCAGCTCTGGGATTAACCTAGTGAATCTCCTCTGCACACCCTCCAGCGCCAGTACGTCCTTTCTCAAGTAAGGAGACCAAAACTGAACACAATACTCCAGGTGTGGCCGCACTAACACCTTATACAATTGCAACATAACCTCCCTAGTCTTAAACTCCATCCCTCTAGCAATGAAGGACAAAATTCCATTTGCCTTCTTAATCACCTGTTGCACTTGTAAACCAATCTTCTGTGACTCATGCACTAGCACACCCAAGTCTCTCTGAACAGCGGCATGCTTTAATATTTTATCGTTTAAATAATAATCCCGTTTGCTGTTATTCCTACCAAAATGGATAACCTCACATTTGTCAACATTGTATTCCATCTGCCAGACCCGAGCCCATTCACTTAACCTATCCAAATCCCTCTGCAGACTTCCAGTATCCTCTGCACTTTTCGCTTTACCACTCATCTTAGTGTCATCTGCAAACTTGGACACATTGCCCTTGGTCCCCAACTCCAAATCATCAATGTAAATTGTGAACAATTGTGGGCCCAACACGGATCCCTGAGGGACACCACTAGCTACTGATTGCCAACCAGAGAAACACCCATTTATCCCAACTCTTTGCTTTCTATTAATTAACCAATCCTCTATCCATGCTACTACTTTACCCTTAATGCCATGCATCTTTATCTTATGCAGCAACCTTTTGTGTGGCACCTTGTCAAAGGCTTTCTGGAAATCCAGATATACCACATCCATCGTCTCCCCGTTATCTACTGCACTGGTAATGTCCTCAAAAAATTCCACTAAATTAGTTAGGCACGACCTGCCTTTTACGAACCCATGCTGCGTCTGCCCAATGGGACAATTTCTATCCAGATGCCTCGCAATTTCTTCCTTGATGATAGATTCCAGCATCTTCCCTATTACCGAAGTTAAACTCACTGGCCTATAATTTCCTGCTTTCTGCCTACCTCCTTTTTTAAACAGTGGCGTCACGTTTGCTAATTTCCAATCCACCGGGACCACCCCAGAGTCTAGTGAATTTCGGTAAATTATCACTAGTGCATCTGCAATTTCCCTAGCCATCTCTTTTAGCACTCTGGGATGCATTCCATCAGGGCCAGGAGACTTGTCTACCTTTAGCCCCATTAGCTTGCCCATCACTCCCTCCTTAGTGATAACAATCGTCTCAAGGTCCTCACCTGTCATAGCCTCATTTCTATCAGTCACTGGCATGTTATTTGTGTCTTCCACTGTGAAGACCGACCCAAAAAACCTGTTCAGTTCCTCAGCCATTTCCTCATTTCCCATTATTAAAACTCCCTTCTCATCCTCTAAAGGACCAATATTTACCTTAGCCACTCTTTTTTGTCTTATATATTTGTAAAAACTTTTACTGTCTGTTTTTATATTCTGAGCAAGTTTACTCTCATACTCTATCTTACTCTTCTTTATAGCTTTTTTAGTAGCTTTCTGTTGCCCCCTAAAGATTTCCCAGTCCTCTAATCTCCCAGCAATCTTTGCCACTTTATATGCTTTTTCCTTCAATTTGATACTCTCCCTTATTTCCTTAGATATCCACGGTCGATTTTCCCTCTTTCTTCCGTCCTTCCTTTTTGTTGGTATAAACCTTTGCTGAGCACTGTGAAAAATCGCTTGGAAGGTTCTCCACTGTTCCTCAACTGTTCCACCATAAAGTCTTAGCTCCCAGTCTACCTTAGCTAGTTCTTCTCTCATCCCCTTGTAATCTCCTTTGTTTAAACACAAAACACTAGTATTTGATTTTACTTTCTCACCCTCCATCTGTATTTTAAATTCCACCATATTGTGATCGCTCCTTCCGAGAGGATCCCTAACTATGAGATCATGAATCAATCCTGTCTCATTACACAGGACAAGATCTAGGACCGCTTGTTCCCTCGTAGGTTCCATTACATACTGTTCTAGGAAACTATCGCGGATACATTCTATAAACTCCTCCTCACGGTTGCCTTGACCGATCTGGTTAAACCAATCGACATGTAGATTAAAATCCCCCATGATAACTGCTGTACCATTTCTACATGCATCAGTTATTTCTTTGTTTATTGCCTGCCCCACCATCTCGTTACTATTTGGTGGCCGATAGACTACTATCAGTGACTTTTTCGCCTTACTATTCCTGATTTCCACCCAAATGGATTCAACCTTATCCTCCATAGCACCGATGTCATCCCTTACTATTGCCCGGATGTCATCCTTAAATAACAGAGCAACACCACCTCCCTTACCATCCACTCTGTCCTTCCGAATAGTTTGATACCCTCGGATATTTAACTCCCAGTCGTGACCATACTTTAACCATGTTTCAGTAATGGCCACTAAATCATAGTCCTTCACGATGATTTGTGCCACCAACTCATTTACTTTATTCCGAATACTACGAGCATTCAGGTAAAGTACACTTATGTTGGTTTTTTTACCTCTGTTTTGAATCTTAACATCTCCAGTTTTATTCCTTTTGTTATTACTGGGCCTATTCACTGTGCTCCCCTCAGTCACTGTACCTTGTACTGTCGCCCTTATGGATTTCTGACTATGTCTTCTCTGCCTTGCACTTTTCCCCTTACTTCCTTTTGTTTCTGTCCCTGTTTTACTACCTTCCAACTTCCAGCATTGGTTCCCATCCCCCTGCCACATTAGTTTAAACCCTCCCCAACAGCTCTAGAAAACACCCCCCCTAGGACATCGGTTCCAGTCCTGCCCAAGTGCAGACCGTCCGGTTTGTACTGGTCCCACCTCCCCCAGAACCGGTCCCAATGCCCCAGGAATTTGAATCCCTCCCTCTTGCACCATCTCTCGAGCCACGCATTCATCCTATCTATCCTGACATTCCTACTCTGACTAGCTCGTGGCACTGGTAGCAATCCTGAGATTATTACCTTTGAGGTCCTACTTTTTAGTTTAACTCCTAACTCCCTGAATTCCGCTTGTAGGACCTCATCCCGTTTTTTACCTATATCGTTGGTGCCTATGTGCACCACGACAGCTGGCTGTTCACCCTCCCCTCCTAGAATGTCCTGCAGCCGCTCCGAGACATCCTTGACCCTTGCACCAGGGAGGCAACATACCATCCTGGAGTCTCGATTACGTCCACAGAACCGCCTGTCTATTCCCCTTACGATCGAGTCCCCTATCACTATAGCCCTGCCATTTTTCTTCCTGCCCTGCTGTGCAGCAGAGCCAGCCACGGTGCCATGAACCTGGCTGCTGCTGCCTTCCCCTGGTGAGCCATCTCCCTCAACAGTATCCAAAGCGGTATATCTGTTTTTCAGGGAGATGACCGCAGGGGACACCTGCACTGCCTTCCTACTCTTGCTCTTTCTTTTGGTCACCCATTTTCTATCTCCCTCATTAATTTTCACCTGCGGTGTGACCAACTCGCTAAACGTGCTATCCACGACCTCCTCAGCATCGCGGATGCTCCAAAGTGAGTCCATCCGCAGCTCCAGAGCCGTCAAGCGGTCTAACAAGAGCTGCAACTGAACACACTTCTTGCACGTGAAGGAGCCAGGGACAGTGGACATGTCCCTGAGCTCCCACATCGCACACGAGGAGCATGACACGGGTCTGGGATCTCCTGCCATGTCTTAAACCCTTGGTAAACTTAAACAACTACAATTTCAAAATAAAAATAAGTAAATTAGACAATGAAAAGAAAAAGAGAGACTACTTACCAGTCACTTACCAGGGTTAAAGAGCACCTCCTCACACTCTGCACCGAATTACCTCACTGCACCAAATTACCAAATTTCAATCCTCCACTCCGTACGAGTCTCACTCCGGATGAGTCTCCTGGAAAGTGCTTGCTTACTTTGTGCGCAGTCTCTCTGTCTTTTATACAGACCTCAGCTAACCGATGACTCAAAAAAATACCTTAACTTCAAAGAGAAGAATACAATGTGCCCCTAAACAGGCCTCAACAGGCCTCAAGTGATTGCCAGATAACTGCCTCTCAGCAATTAGGGTGGGGGCAGCTTCAACCAATCAGACACTAAGCTCCACACTGCACTTTTAACTGAAAAACAGCAGAATTAGATTTTCCACTTACCTTTGCTGATTTACCTCACTGCACCAAATTACCAAATTTCAATCCTCCACTCTGTACGAGTCTCACTCCGGATGAGTCTCCTGGAAAGTGCTTGCTTACTTTGTGCGCAGTCTCTCTGTCTTTTATACAGACCTCAGCTAACCGATGACTCAAAAAAATACCGTAACTTCAAAGAGAAGAATACAATGTGCCCCTAAACAGGCCTCAACAGGCCTCAAGTGATTGCCAGATAACTGCCTCTCAGCAATTAGGGTGGGGGCAGCTTCAACCAATCAGACACTAAGCTCCACACTGCACTTTTAACTGAAAAACAGCAGAATTAGATTTTCCACTTACCTTTGCTGATTTACCTCACTGCACCAAATTACCAAATTTCAATCCTCCACTCTGTACGAGTCTCACTCCGGATGAGTCTCCTGGAAAGTGCTTGCTTACTTTGTGCGCAGTCTCTCTGTCTTTTATACAGACCTCAGCTAACCGATGACTCAAAAAAATACCTTAACTTCAAAGAGAAGAATACAATGTGCCCCTAAACAGGCCTCAACAGGCCTCAAGTGATTGCCAGATAACTGCCTCTCAGCAATTAGGGTGGGGGTAGCTTCAACCAATCAGACACTAAGCTCCACACTGCACTTTTACCTGAAAAGCAGCAGAATTAGATTTTCCACTTACCTTTGCTGATTTACCTCACTGCACCAAATTACCAAATTTCAATCCTCCACTCTGTACGAGTCTCACTCCGGATGAGTCTCCTGGAAAGTGCTTGCTTACTTTGTGCGCAGTCTCTCTGTCTTTTATACAGACCTCAGCTAACCGATGACTCAAAAAAATACCGTAAGGAAGCAAAATGCCAAATAGAATGATGTTACTTTTTTTCTTTTTATGGTCAACAGTTGAATTTTTGTGTGCCAAATAATACTTGCGAATGGGGAGTGGGTATAAGGAGGAAATTAATAATATCCATCAATCATGGGTAGAGGAAACCATTTTTAGGTATTGCATTGAGTCCATGAAGCTTTAGTGTTGCAGGGATATCTCTGGAGAATATGTTATGGATATTGAGAAAAAGAAATGGGAATGCTGAAGTGATTTGAAAGATTCTGAAATGCAAAAGAATTTTCAATAATTGATCATTTGTGCAACAGAAATAACACAGCTGCAGCATAAAGTGGAACAACCTGAATAATAGGTACGCATGTTGCTATGCAAGGTTAGAAAATTAATATTTCATAATCCTTATTTAGGGCAACCATGAGGCTCAATTTTTGTTTGCCCATTCTTAGAATAATTTTGTATATAATGGCAAAATGTTTCATTCTATTGGCAACTCCTCAGATAAGCAGTCCATACAGCAAGGCCGAGATAATATTCTTGAGCTGTAAGTGACGAGAAACATTTGTGCCTGATGTGTGTCACATAATGACTGTTCCACCAAGAGAGAGCTGATCATACCCTTGACATTCAACTGGACCTGTCATACACATGCGCACACACATACAATGCCTGTAACAGCAGGCGAGAGGTGGATCTTCTGTTGCGAGTGACTCATATTCTGACTCCCAAAGCTCTTCGAATACCTACAAAGCACATAAGTGTGATGTCACTTACCATGGATAAGCGCAGCTCCAACAATACTAACAGAACTCAGCACCATCCAGGACTGAAAGCTCACTTGGTTGTCACCATACCCACCATCTTAAATATTCACTCTGTCCATTACTGGTGCATCATAGCTGCAGGGTCTACCCTCTATAATATGCATCACAGCAACTTGCCAATGTTTCTTTGACAGCTCCTCCCAAATCCATGACTTCTACCATCTAGCAGAACAAGGGCAGCAGGTGTGTGAGTGTACTATCATCTCCAGGTTTCCCTCCAAGTTGCATTGCACCATAACTTAAAAAATTGTCACCTTTTCTTTATTGTTGCTGGGTGAAAATCTTGGAACTGTCTCACTAACAGCACTGAGAGTTCCTTCATATGACTGGAATGGTCCAAGAAAGTGGCTCATCACCACCTTCTCAAGGGCATTTTGAGATGACCAATAAATGTTGACCTTGCCAGCAATGAAAACATCTCAAGAATGAATTTTAAAAACGTGTTTCTCACTGAGTTAAATTCAATGGCCTAGTATATAATCGCAAACAGTTGGATGAATGTTCACCAATCAAGAAATGGTCCGGTTAAAATAAATTTTACAATCCTCATGTTGTAAGAAATTGTCTGGGCTTTAGTTATTGCTCATATAAGGAAAAATGATGTGAACACAGATGAAAATGAGTTCAGTGAGATGGTGGCATGGTGGCACAGAGGTTAGCACTACTGCCTCACAGTGCCAGGAACCTGGGTTTAATTTCCACCTTGGGTGACTTTGTGGAGTTTGCATGTTCTCCCCATACCTGCATGGGTTTCCCCAGGTGCTTCTGTTTCTTCCCGCAGTCCAAAGATGTGCAGGATAGGTGGATTGGCCATGCTAAATTGCCCCTATTGTCCAAAATGTGGGGTTATGGGGATGGGGCATGGTCTGGGCCTAGGTAGGGTGGTCCTGGGGGTGGGGGGCGTTGAGTGCAGACTTAATGGCCTCCTTCTGCACTGTAGGGATTCTAGATTCAAATGTTCCCCGTGACAAAATGAGTTGAAAGACCAGAATAGGCGTCAACTTGGCTGAGCAATGACATTTTCACCTTAAATTGAGGTAAAATAATGCAAATGCTGTAAATCTGAAAAGAAACAAATTGGAGACTGGCCCGCTGAGTATTTCCAGCATTTCCTGTTTGCGTATTTGAGGTGCTGCCTATCTCTTTAAAGCCATGATGTGGAGATGCAGGCGTTGGACTGGGGTGAGCACAGGAAGAAGTCTTACAACACCATGTTGAAGTCTAACAGGTTTGTTTTGAATCACTAGCTTTCGGAGCATAGCTCCTTCCTCAGGTGAATGAAGAGGTAGGTTCCAGAAACATATATATAGACAAAGTCAAAGATGCAAGACGATACTTTGAATGCGAGTCTTTGCATGTAATTAAGTCTGCAGGTCCAGACGGAGCAACTGGAGAGAGGGATAATCGCAGGTTAAAAAGGTGTGAATTGTCTCAAGCCAGGACAGTTAGTTGGATTTTGCAAGCCCAGGCCAGATGTGGGGGGTCAATGTAATGTGACATGAAGCCAAGGTCCCGGTTGAGGCTAAGTTTCTGCTCAGCGATTCTGCGTTGTTGAGCGTCCTGAAGGCCGCCTTGGAGAACGTTTACCCGAAGACTTGCATTCAAAGTATCGTCTTGCATCTTTGACTTTGTCTCTATATATGTTTCTGAAACCCACCTCTTCATTCACCTGAGGGAGGAGCTGCGCTCCGAAAGCTAGTGATTTGAAACAAACCTGGTGTTGTAAGACTTATTACTGTATCTCTTTAAAGGTAAATAATTTACTTGACTTGTCTCCTCAACAAGATGCTTCTTTTAATTAACATAGTTTTGAAAAGAAGACAATTAGCTCACCTTTGTCCAATTTATCATGGAATCTTACTTTTGCAAAATGGTTCTAAAAAAGAATGGAACTGCTTCTGTTATGGCTGTTTCTGCACTAAAAATAGTTTTAAAATTCAATTGAAATGTTCTTGGAAAATTATAAGGTACAATATAAACTGATTCAAGTCTTTATTTTCTCTGTCTACACATTATTATTATTCTCATCCCACTGCCTTGGGAAAGTGGGCAGCATAATCAAAGACCCCTGCCACCCAGCTTGTTCACTTTTCCAACCACCTCCATCGGGCAGGAGATACAAAAGTTTGAGAACATGCACTAACAGATTCAAAATCAACGGACTGGATTCTCCGCCATCGGCATTGTCCATTTTGCCGGCAGCCCGGGGGTTTCCTGACAGCGTGCGGCTACCCCACAAAGGTAAACCCCATTGACCAGCAAATGAAATGGAGCATCCCACACACATGCTGGACCAGAAATCTTGCGCGGCAGGACGGAGAATCCAGCCCAGCTTCTTCCCCGCTGTTGCCAGACTCCTGAATTACCCTCTTATTGATTGATCTGATCTCTTCACACATCTTCTCTGCTGAGTAGTACTGAACCCCTGTATTCTTGAAATGAAATGAAATGAAAATCGCTTATTGTCACGAGTAGGCTTCAATGAAGTTACTGTGAAAAGCCCCTAGTCGCCACATTCCGGCGCCTGTCCGGGGAGGCTGGTACGGGAATCAAACCGTGCTGCTGGCCTGCTTGGTCTGCTTTAAAAGCCAGCGATTTAGCCTGGTGAGCTAAACCAGCCCCCTATACCCGATGCCTGTGCCTATGTATTTACATTGTGTATTTATGTATGCCCTATGTTCCTTTCATGTATGGAATGATCCATGTGGACTGTACGCAGAACAATACTTTCCACTGTACTTCGATACACGTGACAACAAACAAATCCAAATTGATGAAATACCAGAAGTGGCTTTGGGTCTTTCAGCAGTGATGAAAAGTTAATACTTGACAAGTTTCAGAGAAATACTTTAAAGGTGGGATTGGAACAAAATATGGTTTTAATTAAAGAGATCCAAAGAGCTGGGGCGCGATTCTCCCAAAGGGAGACTAAAGTGCCGACGCCGGAGTGAAAACTGGAGTGTTTCACTCCGGCGTCGGAGGCCGCTCCTCGCCCCCTATCCTCCCACCCCGAGGGGGCTAGGAGCGGCGGCGCGTCAATCTCGCGCGCCGGGCCTTGGCGCTCGCGTCAAAGCGGCGCCGCCTGAATGACGCGGCCGGCGGCGCCTAAATGACGTCACTCACTCATGTGCAGGTTGCCGTCCTCCCCTCCACCGCCCCGCAAGACATGGAGGATTGATCTTGCGGGGCGGCGGAGGGAAAAGAGTGCGTCTTTCAGAGACGCCGGCCCGACGATCGGTGGGCACCGATCGCGGGCTAGACCCCTCCTGAGCACCCCCCTGGTGCTCGATCTTCCCTCCGCCCCCCACAGGCCCCACACGCAGCAGTCGCACGCTGTTCACGCCGGCAGCGACCAGGTGTGGTTGCCGCCGGCGTGAACCGGTCGGATTAGGCAGGCCGCTCAGCCCATCCGGGCCAGAGAATTGCCACTCGACTGGAGCAGCGATTCTCCGAGCGGCCTGTCGCAAAACGCGACACGCCGTTTTGGGGGGGGGGGGGAGAATCCCGTGCAGGTGCCAGGGCGGCGAGGCGTGAATCGCCCGGCACCCGCGATTCTCCCACCCGGCGTGGGGGCCGGAGAATCGTGCCCCTGTTTTCTGATGGTCATTGACAATTGCAGTTTGCTGGATGCTCCAGTGCCTGTTACAAGAGCTGACTCGATGGCTGACTGCATTCGAAGAAGTAACAGAGATTAAGCATTGACACTTTAGGAAATGATAATCATCTGCAAGTATTATAATAGATAATTATGGTCAGTTTTTCTTCAGCCGTTGCAAGGGGGAGGAAATGTTTCTGAATCTAGGCTCTGTACTTGCTTAACAGAAATCAATATGCCTGTTTAGATCCATCACAACTTTAAATATTTGGCACCAACCTGTTGAACTTCTGGGAATCGGAGTACTAATTGTTGCCCACAAACAAAGTTACTGCTAGAGTAGCAAAGATTTAAGCAGGACAGTGACCCCTTTCTGGTTTGATGGGCCATTCCTTTTGCTTTGTGTCATAATGGTATTTGTAAAGTGAGGTATTGTACACATGGTGCAGCATTGGAGAGGGGTACAGAAATCTGTTACTTTTCAGAAACTATGTATTGAGGAGAACTGGGAAGTAAATATATGCAGTCATATTGCCACAAAAGTGCACTGCAGCTGCCCAATAGCTTCAATGCACATCCTGAAGGCCTCTGGGTAAATCTGAAGTCTTTGTTGACGAACTGATTTTAACTAGAGTAGCAATAAGACACCACAATTATCTTTAGCAACCCATAGGGAGGCAATTAGTGTTCCATGATATTTATCTGGGGACCCGTGTTGAAAACCTGAGGCATCTGGATTTTGGACAAATTTAGCCTTAACTTTGTGATGTGAACTCGGGTCAAGTTGACACTCACCATCTTGCCTTTGGTGTGAAGAATAACCACTTGAATGGGCCACTGTAGGGTTGCAAGTGTTTTTAAAGTTCTAGTTCAGGAGAGGAGGAGAGTTGAATGAAGTTTCTTGATTTGCAATACATTTGCACAGCTGGAATTTGATATCAGTGAAGATTGGATTCTGAGGTATTACTGGGGTAACCCAGTGACCGAAGGATTTTCCATTGTGATGAGCTGCCAATTAGCTCTTACTTCAATTAAATCTTTAATCAAGATGCCATGATAATCTGTTTCCCATCAAGAAGGCATGTTTATCTGAACTTGGATGGCATTGCTTGGGGTTGAAATCATCTTGCATTGTTACAGAACTTTTGAAAATAATACCAATTGGATTTAAATTCTGGATCAAAGATTATTGAAACAATTTTGTAAAAAATTTACGTTTTTAAACTAAAACATTTTAAAATATCTGTACCATCCCTTAACAGTTTTGCTTTGTTATTTTGCAAAAAAAACGTATATTTGTTCTATCAAGCCCTTAAATCATTTCATTTTTGACCTGAATCGTCTTTTTGAGGATTCAACAACCCCACAGGAAAACATGTTTCCCATTGAGCTCAACTGGACGTGAACTAACATTTCAACTTCTTAAATAAGCACACTTCCCCATCCTACATTTTACTCTTGGTTCCTGTTCCAACGGACAGTATAAAGTGCTGTCATTTTGGTCAACACTGAATAAAGGAATTTTATGGAGTATAATACAAGGTATTGTAGATTTTGTTCCCTTCAAATGAACTTTCACAACAGATGGATGTCATAGTAATAAGTTGAATGCTAAATGAAAGATGAAGGTTGAAACTTAAAACAAGCAGCTGCAGTAATTGCAGTTTGTTTCTTTTGAGGAAAGGCAGAAAAAGACCCAAATGCGTCTTATTATATTCAGGACCATGTAGACGGGTTTCATGTATTTGTTTGTGTTCCCCATCCTAAAAAGGACCTGTAATTATGTTTGATGAACTACAATGAAAATACACTGTCTTTGTCGCATAACAAGGATTTTCAAATGCAGCAGTTCTGTTTTCTTAATATCGCTGATGTTTCAATCCCTACAACAAATGATATTTATGTTGTAAGCAATACCTTTGATATTTTAATCCCTCATTCTGGTGGAAGTGAACTGGAAAGAAGTTATGGTGCATTCTCTCTCTGCTCCTGAATATCATCTTGCCACATCAATAATTTAATGCTCCACCGGATATATAACTTCTAAGTGTCATATTAATTATCAAATGCAGAGCTGCTTTCAAAAATGGTCATGCTTGAGACTATTTGCATTTCTGTATGAAGCTATGTGTCATTTGAATTAGTTAATCTAAAAAAAATGATTCACATGAACTTGACAAATTCAATGTCCTTGTTTGACCAGGGCTGAACTGGAAAAAGCTGTCAGTTCATGGAAATATATATACGCACTATTTTTCAAGATTCAACTGCTGCGGTTTTTGGTGTTAGTGACCCAGATGTGTTTTTCCATCAATCCAGTAGTTTTATGGTCATCTTTGCTGATACAAGCTTTTTACTCCATATTTATTTAATACAATGAATTTTAATTCAAATGAGATTTGAACTCTTCTCTGGATCATTAGTTGAGAAACATAATTGCCATGCAATTCTAATGCAGCATTATACACACTTTAGCTACAATGCAACAGCGATGGGTTGCTAGATATTAAGTTCAATTTATGTCTCCTACTCTCCTGCAATTGTACCAAATCAAGTGATTTGATCCACGATTTAAGCCTGGTAGATGGTGGAAGATTTTAGGGAATCAGGTAGCAAGACACACCAAGAGTTTTCACCTTCTTCCCTGCTTTTGTGGCCACAGCATTGATATGACTGTTCCAATTGCTGGTCATTAGGGATCCCCCAAAATGTTTATTTTGGGGAATGTGATGATATTGGTGCTACTTCTAATCTGACAGAGATAGCTGGTATTTCTCTTATTTGTGATGTTCATTGCCCTGCACTTGTGTGTCACAAGTGTTTCTATACTTGGATGTTGCTCTGGTTTTGCTGTAAGCTGGCATGATCAGAGAGAGAAGTCTTGAATAGATCTGTACGTTGTGGAAGTGTCAGCAAACATCCTTGCATTTAATCTTATCAAGGAGGGAAGATCAAGACCTTTCCTAGATACCACTTCAATGACATACTGAAGCTGAAATGGTTGGCCTGCAACAACCATGATCTTTTTGTGTCAGGGTATGACTGCAGTTGTTGAAGCATTTTCCTTTTGGCCCCCATTGACCTCAGCCAGATGTTTAAGGATGGAACATGAGAGCTTAGTACCGAGATGCTGAAGGCATGACCACTGATGGTGGGCAAAGGGATTGGGAGAATGCACAAGAGACCAGAGTTGGTGGAAAGCTGAGCTCTTGGAACATTTTAGGGTCACAGGAGTTTACAGAGTAGGGAAGTGATGACTTGTGAAGGCACTTGAACACAAGAATAAAAATGCTTCAATTGATGTATTGGTGGACAAGGAGCCCAAGGGTGATGGATGATCAGTGCTATTTATAAATAAGGATAGGAGCAGCAGAGTTTTGAATGTGTTCAAGTTTATGAAGGATGGAAGATGGGAAGCTGGCCATATAGCATTGGAATTGTCAGATATTACCAACACATGGATGAGCGTTTCAGCAGCAGATAATCTGAGGCAGAGGTGAATATAAGTGATGCTTCAGAGGCGGAAGAAGTCGGTCTCATTCTGGAGAGGATCTGGGGTCAGAATGTCCGCTCAGGATCACATAGGATATAAAGTTGCAGCAGTGTGCTACTAAGTGATGCTCACCTACAGGCCTCAATAAAGTGGATAGTAGGTGGTTGTTCCTTGTGTTTGGGATTCTCGAGTTCCCAGCTACATGCATCTCTTGGATGCTTGAACCTGTAAAGGCTCAGTTGCATGGCTGTGGCACCTTGCCTGCTTCTGGAGACCATGTTGGTGACCACAAGCTGCAAAGGAGACTGAAGAGTGCTGATGTCAAGCAAGGTGATACAGAGGGTGACACAAAGCTGGAAATGGATTTCTTCATACTATTACAGACAGGAGGGGATTTAATTTAAACAGCCCTGATTTTGATTTATGATTTTCCCCCTTTTATATTTTTTCTCAACCTTACATTCGGAGTGTTCTAATCCTCTATGAGCAACTTGCAGAGCAAACTTGAGGTAAGATTAAATAAAACGGGTTGGTTTATTTCACACACAAACATACATAAGGGGGCGATTCTCCAAAATGGAGACTAAGTGTTCGTGGCGTCACGATCGGCGTCGCGTTTCACGACGGCGCAAAATGGGCATGGGGACGACCGATTCTGTCCCCCACAGGGGGCCAGCATGGCGCTGGAGCGGGGCGCTCCAATGCCAACCCACACATGCACAGTTGTGCCGCGCCAACCCGCGCATGCGCGGGGGATTTCTTCAACGCTCCGGCCCCGATTGCAACATGGCGCGGGGGTTCTGGGGCTAGAAGCGGAGGAAAGTAGGTCCGGGGGGGGGGAGAGGCCGGCCCACCGATCGGTGAGCCCTGATCGCGGGTCACACCCCATCGGAACCCCCCCCCCCGGTGAAGGAGCGCTTTTCCTCGCCCCACAGGCCGCCCCCCCCCCCCCCCCCGACCCTTTGTGCAGAGTTCCTGCCGGCAGCGACCGGGGTGAACGGCGCTGGTGGGATCTGCCGTTTCCGCGCGGCCGCTCGACCCATCCGGGCCGGAGAATCGGCGGCCCGGCCTCATCCAGCGGCCCGCGACCGGTGCCGTGCCAAACGCGCCGGCGCAAATTCCACCGATTCTCCGCACCTCGGAGAATCGGGCACGCCGTTGGGGTGGCATGGCATGATTGCGGCGATTCTCCGGCCTGGCACGGGGCTCTGAGAATCACGCCCAAGGGGTTTTGAAACATCTGCCACTTTTGCACTCATAACATAGAAATAATAATAAAGAAAACGAGAAAGGTTCAGGACCAGGCTACAATAAAATACAAGTTGGGCTTTTATGGGTGTCTGGAGTCCAGTGCCAAAAGCCTAATGGAATGTTTCTTCAGAGGGGAAGTTGACTGTTGCAGGGTGATCCAACTTTCCAGAAACAAGCTTCCATGATGGGAGATGGCACATAGAGTTGAGTTAGCCTTGAAGGCACAATTACTATGTTCCAGTAGTCTCACAGTTTTGATGACGAGTTCTTCTGCTGCCACCTGCTTGATGGTAAGGTAGTAGATAGCATAGACTGCGGCCTGGAGTTCTATTCACTTCAGAGGGCAAATAGTAATTCCCTGAGTTCAGGTTCACAGGGCAATATTACAGCTTGAGGAAGGATATGTGACAAATAAACGGCAGAGGAACTGTTTAGTTGCTTTGCATTAGTTTTCACGATGGAAGACACCAGTTGGATATCGGGACTCCAGGAGAATCAGGGTGCAGAGGTTAATGTAGTGGCCATCACTAAAGAGAAGGTTCTGGGGAAACTGAAAGGTCTGAAGGTGGATAAATCACCTGGACCTTATAACCTATACCCAAGGTTCTAAAGTAGATAGCTGAGGAGATTGTGGAGGCATTGGTGGTGATCTTTCAGGAATCACTGGAGGCAGGGAGGGTCCCAGAGAACTGGAAAATAGCTAATGCTGTTTAAGAAGGGAGGGAGGCAGAAGACGGGAAATTATAGGCCGGTTCGCCTGACTTCTTTCATTGGTAAGAAAGATTTGGCTTCAACTAATTGTGCACACAATACTTTCATCGTCGGAGCCTTGGGAAAGCGGGCCGCATAATCAAATACCCCTCCCACCCCGCTTACTCACTTTTCCAACTTTTTCCATCGGGCAGGAGATACAGAAGTCTGAGAACACGTACAAACAGATTCAAAAACAGCTTCTTCCCTGCTGTTACCAGATTCCTAAATATCCCTTTTATGAACGGATGGGATTAATACTACACTCCTGCATGCTTCACCCAATGCCTGTGTCTGCATGCTTCACCCAATGCCTGTGTCTGTATGCTTTACCCAATGCCTGTGTCTATGTATTTACATTGTGTACCTTGTGTTGCCCTATTAAGTATTTTCTTTTCATGTACTAAATGATACATTTGAGCTGCACGCAGAAAAATAAAATAGGCTTTTTCAAAGGAAGGTTATGTCTAACAAATCTGTTAGAGTCCTTTGAGGAGGTAACAAGGAAGTTAGACAAAGGAGAACCAGTGAACATGATTTATTTAGATTTCCAGGAGGCCTTTGACAAAGTACCGCAAGGGACTCTGTTAAATAAGTTAAGAGCTCATAGTGTTAAGGGTAAGATACTGGCATGGATAGAGGATTGGCTGACTGGCAGAAGACAGAGAGTGGGAATGAAGGGGTCTTTGGCAGCTGGTGACTAGTGGTGTGCCTCAGGGGTCAGTGCTGAGGCCACAACTTTTCGCAATATACATTCTGACAGAAGGGACTGAGGGCACTGTTGCTAGGTTTGCAGATGATACAAAAATATGCAGAGGGACAGATAGTATTGAGGAAGCAGGGGGATTGCAGAAGGACGTGGACAGGCTAGGAGAGTGGGCAATATTAGCATTCATGTCGAGAGAGCTAGAATACAAGAGCAAGGATGTACTTCTTGGACTGTATAAGACCCCATTTGGAGTATTGTGAGCAGTTTTGGGCTCCAAATCTAAGGAAGGATGTGCTGGCCTTGGAAAGGGGCCAGAGGACGTTCACAAGAATGATCACCGGAATGAAAGTTTGTCATACGAGGAGTGGTTGAGGACACTGGCTCTGCACTCATTGCGTTTAGAAGGATGAGGAGGGATCTTTTTGAAACTTACAGGATACTGCGAGGCCTGGATATAGTAGACATGGAGAGGGTGTTTCCACTAGACTCAGAGGGCACAGCCTCAGACTGAAGGAACGATCCTTTAAAACAGAGATGAAGAGGAATTTTTTCAGCCAGAGTGTGGTGATTCTTTAGAACTGTTTGCCTCAGAAGGCTGTGGAGGCCACATCACTGAGTGTCTATGAGGCAGAGGTAGATAGGTTATTGATTTAATAAGGGGATCAAGGGTTGTGGGGAGAAGGCAGGAGAATGGGGATGAGAAAAATATCAGCCATGATTGAATAACAGAGCAGGCTCAATGGGCTGAGTGGCCTAATTCTGCTCTTATGTCTTATGGTCTTATTGCTCCCACCACCTCTCTTAGCTGTTGGACAAAGGATGTATTTTCCTAGGGCTGGAATCTAGAGATGTTTAATCAGTCAGGATTCCTTTCGTTGGAGCAAATAATACTTACTCATCAGCACTAGATTAGAGGCTAGGTGTAGCAAACAACTGCCTTTGTTCATAGCCAGCCCAGGCAGACCCAGGCATCTGTGAGACCATTATGTTGGCTTGGCTGGAATATTTATACAATGGAATGAGTGTTACATTCCAGGAGGTGTGATGTGTTGGTCTTTGTTCACTTTCAAACTCCAAAGAAACTTCCAGAAGTTATTATGCAATCAGCTGGAGCCATTTTATCAGCCTATCAATTGTCCATTTTGAAAAAAACAGATAGAGATAATAATAATTTTATAAAGCAGTCTGGCTGACGGACATATATGTCTCTTTCTTCACATCTTGACCAGGACATTACTTTGAGGCATAGCTTACTAAGATCTGGTATAGCGGCTTTTTGGAAGCCAAAGATTTCTTCTTTATTGAGACCCTGAAGTCATGAACTCTGTCGTAAGGCAGCTCTTTAATTATGGTTTGTTTCTATCTTCTTTATGGGTCCATGACTTTCTGTACAAAAGTTGCCTTCTTTCTATATTTCATTGTGCCACATTGCTATCTTCTTTTTAAATATCCCTCTTTGTGCATCCGTGTGCCAACTTCTCTTTCCTTCTCATCTCGGCTAGCTTAGTCTTCATCTTTTTAAACCTGACATAGGCCCATCAGTTAGACACCTCCTTGTGGCACAGCAAGAAGTGTCCTTACCTCCGAGCCAGAGAGTGGGATTCTCCGACCCTCCGCGCCGGAATTGCGCCCAGCGCGGGAACGGAGAATAGCCGTCCGGCGTGACGGCGCATCCGTGATTCTCCACGGACCTGCCTGTTCCACGCGCGCGGTAGACGCGCGCCGGTTGGGGGCCATTGGAACAGGCCCCCGTGGCTATTCTCCGCGGTCGGCAGGCCGAACTCCCGCCAAAGTGGTTTACATGTGGTACCACCCGGTGGGAGCTGGGACCCGCGGCCGCGGTGGCGGTCCTGGTGGGGCTGGGGTGTATCTGACTCTGGGGGGGGGGCCTTAGCGGTGGCTAGGCCTGCGATCGGGAGGCACTGATTGGCGGGCCATCGCAACCTGCGAGGGACATACTTTCCTCTGCGCGGGCCCGCTGTGTGGCTGCACCATGCCGGCGGCACCCGCGCCGAGGTGGGCCGCTGCGCACATGCGCGGACCCGCTTGCGGCTGGTGTGCACATGCGCAGCTGCCCCGTCTGGCTAGCAGGGCACCACCGGCAGCCAGAGCTGCGGACACACGCCGGGGTCTGCTAGTACCCTGGAAATCGGAGAATCACCCCTGATCTTCGAGGAAAAAGTCCGGAGTGATTCTCGCCCGTTTTCCGGTGAGCGTGGGAACTCAGTCCCCAAAAGTGAGAATCCCGCCCAGAAGCTCTGAATTTGAGTCCCAACCAAGGACCTGAAGGACAAGGAAGATGCATTTGTCACGTGTCCAACAGGTTGAGTGTCAATTTGCAAAATCCTTCCAACACACCGATGGCAGGCAGGAAGAGTGGGAGAGACTCCTGGTCAGCAATGCTTGGTGTGGAGTGGCACCCCTTAAGCTATAAATCTCTGGAGACAGGCTAGCTTCCTGTTTCAAGTAAAAACGTGTGATGGAATCAGATGAAAGTCCACCTTCTGCACCATTAGGTGTGGAAGGAGAAACCATCCCTGTCAGCCCATTGCGAATAGGCGATGGATAGTCATAGAATCACTACAGTGCAGGAGAAGGCCATTTGGCCCATTGAGTCTGCACCAATCCTCTAAAAATACTACCCTACCTCGGCGTACTTCACCCACCCTATCTCCGTAACACCAACAGACCTTTAGACACACTAAGGGAAAATTTAGCAGGGCCAATCCACCTACTCTGCACAGCTTTGGACTTTGTGAGGAAACTGGAGGACCCGGAGGAAGCGCACGGAGACATTGGCAGAACGTACAAACTCCACACTGAGAGTCATCCAAGGTCAGAATCGAACCCAGGTTCCTGGCGCTGTGAGGCAACAGTGCTAACCATTGTGTCACTGTGCTGCTATGGGAATATTAGAACTGCCATATGCAGGAAATAGAACTTTCTAAATTGGTTAAGCCACAAACATGGCGTAAAATCTCAGTCTGAAGTGAAGTGTGGCATCAATTATAGATTTAATTCATAATAAGTTTTTTAAAAAGAAAGATATTGCACTGACACAGCACTTCCTCAGGATTTTACAACAGCTGAACAAATGCATTCAAAGACACGCTGACCTGGATTTTGCAGTGAAAATAACATTGACGTTATCACAACTCACTTCTGTTAAAGAGTGATTTAGACAGTAACCTCTGGTGGCTGCCCATTTGCAAACAAACACAGAAATCAGATAATTGCAGTCCGCGTTTCCCTGTCCTCCACAAACTTCGCTCTCGTCAGGAGACCTGGCATTATATTACAAGGAGGGCTTGAAATTGGGTTACTTACCCACTACGTCAATTTTTAACGGTGTAAGTCTGAATTACTGCAGACATTGCCATTCTGATCTGAACATTTGCAAGTATGGAGGCTAGAGTTCTTCAGATTTTACTTGTTGGTGATTTAAGAATTTTTTTTCATATTTTCTTTTAATCTCTAATCATTCTCTTTCAATCCCATTTTTCTTGTCCTCTTTATTTTCGATTTGGTACATAGTTCACATGCAATAACTTCCACTTGGTTTAGACTAAGAAGGGAATTTTAACTCACAAACATAAATAGCTTTGGGACGCAGAAGTTTTAAAAATCTCAATCCCATACCATCTCAAATCGGCACACTTCTGGTTTTAATGGAGGAAAATTGGGACCAAAACAGCCAATGAGCTCCCAGGAGTTGGGTGATTCATTTAAATATTTTTAATGAGGCTGTGTGTCTCATGTTTAAACAATTTTCCAAGTTTAACCCTGTCCAACTGAGTTTTATGGCCAGCTAATGGGAGGTGAAGACTGCTGCAAGAGGTATTGGGTGCTTTTCTAGCACTGCTTCTGGGCCAGTAGAAGGAGGAGTGCTCCTCTCTCACCCTGCATCCATTCCCATGTTATTTTGTCAACACTGATCATCATGCCACCAAGCTAACCTGGGTCTGTCTCTGGTTCATCCCAGGACCACCACGCCCGGGATCACCAACCTCATCCCAATGGTCACTGGCTTTGTCTTCTTGGTCACGGACCACCCCATCTCTACTGATCTGGCTCCGACTCTTCAGTTATTACCCAACCCTCAAAACCATGCTGTACACCTCCCTACTCCCTCCGATCTCTACACAGTAGTAGGATGACTACCTCTTTTGTATCATTGTCCCATGCAACATGAAGCCAAAGTTGTCAGTGGTAAAATGCCCATACATAGGCTGTAGAACATAGAACATAGAACGATACAGCGCAGTACAGGCCCTTCGGCCCTCGATGTTGCACCGACATGGAAAAAAAAAACTAAAGGCCATCTAACCTACACTATGCCCTTATCATCCATATGCTTATCCAATAAACTTTTAAATGCCCTCAATGTTGGCGAGTTCACTACTGTTGCAGGTAGGGCATTCCACGGCCTCACCACTCTTTGCGTAAAAAACCCACCTCTGACCTCTGTCCTATATCTATTACCCCTCAATTTAAGGCTATGTCCCCTCGTGCTAGCCACCTCCATCCGCGGGAGAAGGCTCTCGCTGTCCACCCTATCTAACCCTCTGATCATTTTGTATGCCTCTATTAAGTCACCTCTTAACCTTCTTCTCTCTAACGAAAACAACCTCAAGTCCATCAGCCTTTCCTCATAAGATTTTCCCTCCATACCAGGCAACATCCTGGTAAATCTCCTCTGCACCCGTTCCAAGGCTTCCACGTCCTTCCTATAATGAGGCGACCAGAACTGTACGCAATACTCCAAATGCGGCCGTACTAGAGTTTTGTACAACTGCAACATGACCTCATGGCTCCGGAACTCAATCCCTCTACCAATAAAGGCCAACACACCATAGGCCTTCTTCACAACCCTATCAACCTGGGTGGCAACTTTCAGGGATCTATGTACATGGACACCGAGATCCCTCTGCTCATCCACACTACCAAGAATTTTACCATTAGCCAAATATTCCGCATTCCTGTTATTCTTTCCAAAGTGAATCACCTCACACTTCTCCACATTAAACTCCATTTGCCACCTCTCAGCCCAGCTCTGCAGCTTATCTATGTCACTCTGTAACCTGCAACATCCTTCCACACTGTCTACAACTCCACCGACTTTAGTGTCGTCTGCAAATTTACTCACCCATCCTTCTGCGCCCTCCTCTAGGTCATTTATAAAAATGACAAACAGCAACGGCCCCAGAACAGATCCTTGTGGTACGCCACTCGTAACTGAACTCCATTCTGAACATTTCCCATCAACTACCACTCTCTGTCTTCTTTCAACTAGCCAATTTCTGATCCACATCTCTAAATCACCCTCAATCCCCAGCCTCCGTATTTTCTGCAATAGCCGACCGTGGGGCACCTTATCAAACGCTGTGCAGCTAAATCTCCACACTTCACAGCATTTGTCAAAGCCAGATTCAGGGTTGATTGACCAGAGGTCATTCGTTTGCTGCTGTCTGCAAAATCCAGACCATTCAGATTTTGTAAATCAGATTGTGAAATTATGAGCAAATTGGTTAAAAGAAGAAATGTGTGTGGGATGACAAAACAACATGGGCTCACTCATTATTTATTTTTTACATGAGATGATTGTACAGATATTTGGATAAGTAGAAAACTGTAATATATCACTTATCATTGCTTAGCTTTCATTAATTTGGAATGCACTGTATGTTCAACCTTTGGCTCAGGCTACTGCAAGACCAATATATTGAACAGCAAAAGGATAAATGAACAGTAGCAACAAACAAAGCTTGGATTTGCAGTAATTATAAACTTCACTATTCACCCTTCGGACAAAGAAGAGTTTTTCCCCCTGCACTAAATGCTAGCAAAACTCAGTTCTGAAATATGGACAGTGAAATATGTGTGGCAGTTTGTTGCTAAACTGATAAAGTCTCTGGCCTTTCCCTATCTCTGATGGCTTCAAAATAATTGCACACTTGGACCAAATCAATCCAAGGTAAACTTCCTGAAATCTTCTTGACAATAGTCCAGGACAATTAAAAAAAAAAAATCTCTCAAGTAGAACTGCAATCAAACCTCTTCTTCAATCTGCCTCGTGTTCAAATTGAAAGAATTAGCCCCTTCTTGGGAAGTCATAAATCTGTCCCAAAATAGTTTAGACATCCTGTGATATGTGTCCTGTCCAAGAACAATCATAGCAATAGCACTTTGCATATCAGAGCATTTGCTTGAACTGCATCTCCATCTGTCCTGTCACACTCTATCTTTCTAATCTGACGGTGTAATAAGAAAGAAACTAGTAACTTAATCCATAGTTGACACCAATGTTTTCCTCTCACTTCATCAGAATCATTTTGTAATTATTACAAAATTAATTCTCTGGTTGCATGTTTCACTGGCATAATTTATTGCCCGAATATGTTTGCTTTTCTATAGCTTGTCTGTTTACTTCAAAGGTCTAGATACGAACATATGAAATAGGAGCAGATGTAGGCCATTTGGCCCATCAAACCTGCTCAACCATTCAATAAGATCATGGCTGACCTGTTGTGTGTTGAGTTCCACTACCCATCTACCCAGATAACTTTTGATTCCCTTGTCGAACAAGATTCTATGAATCTATCTACCTGTGCCTTAAAAATATTCTGTTTTCTGAGAAGGAGAGTTCCAAAGTCAGACAACTGTCTGAGACAGAAAAAAAAAATCTCCTTGTCTCTGACCTATAAGGGCAACCCCTAATTTTAAAGCAGTGAAGTATTCTTAAATATTTCTGGATTCCCCCAGAAGAGGAAACATCCTTTTAACATCCACCTTGTCAGTACTGTTCAGGATCATATATACTTCAGTTACGTTGGTGCATGACTGGAGTCAGACTGGATAAGGGTGGCAGCTATACTTGCTGAAAGCAGGTTGGTCGACCTGTTGCACTTGGAGGATAGTTGACAGCTTCAAGGTAACTTTTACTGATACTGGCTTTTTATTTGCAGCTTTTTAAAAACTACATTCCAATTCTCAGAGCTGCCAAGTAGGAATTTGAACTGGTGTTCAATCATTCCACTCTCTATCAAGCTACAGCATTTCCTGTTTTAACTTTTCAGATTGCTATTTTAGATGGTCTGACATTTTGTAAAGAAAAAAAGATATTTAATCTTAAATGAAATGAAAACGCATGTTTAAGAACTGCGACAGTAAGTACAGATTGTTCTGGAACTCAACGTACTTTTCAGCAGCAAGCTTCAGTAACCATACGTTTAAATTGTCCCCATTATAAAACTATCAGTGAAGCAGGAACATATTACTAAGTGCATTTTTTCTAGAAATGAGTGAAGTTGAGGTAATTATTTTAAAAGTTCAAATGAGATATGTATATGTTTTTGCAACTAATAATGAAAAGCATAGGTATAAAGTTGAAATTAACATAAACCTCAACGTGTGTGCCCTTTACTGGTTATTTTTTAATTTTTCTGCCACGTTTATCCCCTCCCTTTTCCAAAGGGTATCAAATCCTTGGAGTTTGATTCCACAGAGAGCGTTCAAATTGGCCATTCTTTATGTGGCAGCATAGACTGGGAAGGTTGGTAGGTTATTTGTTGGAAGACCACAACAAATAGAATCTGACCCTGTCCTCACTCAGACTAAGTGTACATTTCAAGGAGGGATAACTGGAGCACCCTAGTGGCCAGAAAGGTTCTCAGGTTATGTTTCTCTTCCTTCTTAGCTCAGGTGGGATTATTTGTTGTTTTGTTCCCTGTGTGGTAGGTAACATGTGCTACTCAATCCTTGGCTAATGAAGAGATCTTCTGAATCTCGATGAGGAAGACTCAAACTCATCCAGTAGTAACAAAAGGTTTATTGAGTAACTATAACAATAATTGCATGAGTTCTTTCCTTTAACTTTGATACTAGTGATAAGGTTAACGAGATCTAACTACAGTAACTATACGTAACTCCACTAGCCATCTGAACTACTCTGCTATTGCCCTGGTCACAGTGCACCCCCGGGAGAGTCAGGGACCCAATGTCATTGCCTTTTATACCCCTGTTGGTCCGGCCCTCTAGTAATCATGTGTTGCTACTGATTACACATTAACCCCTTGTATACATGCACATATAAAGATCACTACATCCTCCTTTTTTTCATGTTACATATTTTCTGTATGTTGTAAAGAAAATTGAACAAATATATTGGATGCAGTTTGCAAATGCATTACATAAAATCAATGAGTCCGTCAAAAGTGAATACATTTAGTCTCTAAGGTTTTTACGCTTGCGTGAAATAGGTAGACAAATGATGTTATGTGCCAGTTGTGATGATCTTGATGATTATACAATGGCAATTAATATTTATGAGTCCAATCTTAATGAAAAAACTTGTGAGTCCAAACTTTATGAATTTGTTCGGTTGAGTTGCTTTCGTCTTCTGTTGTTGAAGTGGTGATGTTGATGTCATTATTTCTTTGTGAACATCATCGGTGTTCTTGTGTTTAAGTGACCATCAAGTCATCATGAGGTGTTCGAAAGGTCAAATCACTTTGTTGTCTGATTTAGACTTTCTTTTTTTTTCTCTAAACTTGTGGTAGCATTGTCTGACCTGGACTTTTTTCTGTGCTTGCAGTATTGATTCTGTATGTCATCTTTGTCGTCTGACCTGGACTTTTTCCTGTACTTGCAGTATTGATCTCGTGTGTCATCTGCCTTGAAAGCTGGCGTGCTTGCTTGTTCTGGAGCAGATGTGAATTTGTGAGATTCTTTGTCATGGCTTGGCTTGTTTGTAGTCTTGTCAATGTTTTGCAGTGTGCTGTGGTATTGTCCTTCATGTGCAGAGTTGGACCATGTTGTACAGGTCGTTGTTTCTTTGTTGTTGTTTCGGTTGTTTCTGTGTTTGTTATTTTCATTGTCGTTCTTGTGTTGTCGACCTTGTTGTTTTTGTCGTGCTTGTTGTTTCTGTTTTTGTTGTTTTTGCTGTTCTTGTTGTTTTTCTTGTTGTGCTTGTTATTTCTGTTATGCTTCTTGTTGTCTTTGTTGTTATTGTTGCATTGCATGTTCTTGTTTCTGCTGTACGTCTTGCGATGTTTGTTGTTCTTGTTGCAAGTGAAGTGTTCACTCAATAAGTGTTCCGTGTGGATGATTTGAGTCATTGTCACAGTTATTGGTGTCAGTGTCCGTTGTGGTATCTGTTACTTTGAGTGTTTCTTCTTGAGAATTATGAGAATGATCTGATGTTGCATTGATGTTGGTGACATCAGTCATTTGTGGTGGATTTGATTCCTCTTCTTTGCTTCCTTGGTACTCCTCTTCTAGAGTCATTACTGATTCACTTGAATCATCATTGATTTCTTTGTGCTCCTCTTCTGGAGTTCTTTCTGGTTTATTTGAATCACCTTTGGTTTCTTGGTGCTCCTCTTCTGGAGTCAAAATCTTCAAGATTTCTATTGACGTGGTCTCTCTGGACTCATGAGTGGCCGTCCTCTGATTATTGTGTGCTTCTGTGCAGACGAGCTGAGATCTGTCAGTCGCGCTGTGATCCTGCACATCCTGTATGGAAATTGTGATTTCTTCGTCACTTGTCTCACAAATTGTGGGTAGATATTCAGTGTCTTCTTGTTGGTTAAATGAGCTGGGTAGATTTTCATAGTCTTCTGGTGGCTCAAATAAGCTGGGCAGACTGTCGTCTTGTTGGTTAAATGAGCTGGGTTCTGGTGGCTCAAATAAGCTGGGTAGACTGTCATAGTCTTTTTGTTGTTCGCGTGAACTTGGTAGACTTTCATTGTCTGCTCCTGGTTGCACAGATAAGGTGGATAGACCTTCATAATCTTGTTCATCCATGGCGTTCACTATGGAGTGTTTGCTTGCTTCCATTTTTGAGTCTGTCACCGAGCTGTCTGTGGAGGCTTGTGTCACTCTCTTTGTGGAGGCTTGTGTCGCTCTCTCTGTGGAGTCTTTCATCACTCTCTCTGTGGAGTCTTTCATCGCTCCCTCTGTGGAGTGCTTCGTCGTGCTCTCTGTGGAGCCTTTCATCGCTCTCTCTGTGGAGTCTGTCATCGCTCTCTATGTGGAGTCATGCAGTGTTCTCTCTGTAGAGTCGATCTGTGCTCTCTGTCTGGCGCCATCTTCTTCTTGGGTATTGCTGTCATCCAATGTATCAACGATCTGCCATGGCATCATGGTATTGGATTCATCTACCATGGTGAGAGTCGTGTTGACCATTTCAACCGTGTTGCTGATGCAATGATCATCAATTTCGAATAACTCATCCATGTCTGAGCAGTAGTCTTCAATGAACAAAACATCTGTTTGTTTCGGATTTGGCATTGTTCTTTCTATATCCAATGAAGAAATAATATTCTGAGTAGTATTCTTCAATTAGCAAATCACTGTGCTCTCCTCTTTGGGTGATGCAAACTGCTTCTGCCAGGGTGCTGCGGAGGTTATTTTTAACTATTGGTGTTCGTTCGGGCATTGTTCTGTTTTTTGATGTCAGAAAATTTGGTTTTTCAGCTTTAAATGATTTTTTTGTTCCTTTTGTGCATTTTCCTTTTAAGTCGGCGTGGTCCGGGTCCTCTGACGTCATGACGCTCGTGATGCCATGCGTAGAAATCGATTGCAAATGCGCAATTGGAGTTTCCTTTAATGTGCGTTCTTTTCGCAACTGCGCATGCGCGGCCTCTCGAGTGTATTTTGCCGTTTTCCTTCTTTTTGAGAAGTGCGCATGTGCGTACTGGCCGGAATGCTCTTGCTCAAGATGGCTGCCAATCAAAAAGCGCTGTTGCATCGAGTGAGATCCTGCCTCTGCCTCGTGGTGAGTGTTCATGCCATTTTTACCGATTTTGTTTTCGAGATACTGATTCTGTGTTTGGAAAGACTCACAGTATTGATTTTGTTTTTGTTCATAAGCAAGGCATGTTTGTATAGCAGTTTCTAGAGTTAGATACTTATCGTGTGAAAGTTCTTCCTTCAAATTTTTGTCAGATAGTCCAGAAATTAATTGATCCATTATCATAGTGTCTCTGAAATCAGCATAATCACAGCCTTGTGGTATCAACTTGAGATTTGTGATAAAATCAGTGATGGGCCCTCCGTTTCTCTGGCATTTATGACAAGCGTCAAATCTTTCCAGCATTTCTCCAGACTGACTCTTACAGTGTTCATCACATTTTTTGAGTATTACTCTATTTTGGTGTTGTCTTCACCTTCTTCGTAATTAAAGCAATTATAGATTTATCTCGCTTCATGGCCTCCTATTGAGAGTAGTAGTGCTATTTTCATCACTTCAGAGACCGTGCTTAAGTATTTGGAACATCTGTTCAAATCTTTTCCAATTGAAACTTAAATTACCAGTTGTTTCCAGCTGCCCTAGAGATCCAATGAATCCCATAGTTAGTCGCTGAGGATCCATTTGCAGCAAAGTTTTCCACAGTTGAATATCCAGTCTGAATTTTCTTCTTGTTTTGTTTAACCTAATCTAACTAGTTCTGTTAAAGCCAACACGCTTGGTACCATGTTTTGTTATCTGTGTGGTAGGTAACATGTGCTACTCAATCCTTGGCTAATGAAGAGGTCTTCTGAATCTTGATGAAGAAGACTCACACTCATCCAGTAGTAACAAAAGGTTTATTGAGTAACTAGAACAATATTTGCATGAGTTCTTTACTTTAACTTTGATACTAGTGATAAGGTTAACATGATCTAACTACAGTAACTATACGTAACTCCACTAGCCATCTGATCTCCTCTGCTATTGCCGTGGTCACAGTGCCCCCCCGAGACAGCCAGAGACCCAATGTCGTTGCCTTTAGTACCCCTGTTGGTCCGGCCCTGTAGTGATCATGTGGTGCTTCTGATTACACATTAACCCTTTGTGTACATGGACGTATAGAGATCACTACACTTGTGTTATGCTGCCCACTAGCAGCTAACACAGCACAAACTGTGCATTGAACGTAATACCTTTGTGGTTTATGAAGCTCATCCATTCACTAACTTAACCAGCTAAGCAATTGGTGCATTCCAAATATTAATTACAACTGCCTCAACTGCGTATTGCATCTTGCCACCTGGGTTTCTAGTTGCCCAATGTGAGAGCCCATTAGAGACAAGTAATAGCTTATAATAGCTTTGTGATTTATTTGTGTATCTGATGACCTGCCAATTACATCAGTAACCCCTTCCTGAATCATTTAGTGATGAATGCCATCATTTTACAAGTCTCATAGTTTTCTGAAACTATCTGTCATCATATTATTCAATGTATCTGCACTGCTGTCGACGTGTTCCACTAAACCAAGCAACAGTTATTTAAAAACCATTGAGCTTGTTTATTTTCACCTTTGCACTTTAATTTTGTCCATCTTAATACCCCTGAGAGCCTTTTGAATTAATTTGAAATATACGTTAGTGTTTTCGAGGGTAGATTGTTATCTTCCAATTCAAAAGAGTTTTTGAAGGGGAGGGTGTAATGCTGATATGTTGGGGCTTAATCAGGTGGTGACATTGTGGTTGTGGGCTGTCTTTCACTCACCCCCATACAGAGTGCAAAGTCAGAGGAATGGCTGGACTGCCTACCCGAAACCAACATTCAGAAAACCTGAACTCTTTTTGGGCTGACGCTCGATTTGAATGCAACCAGAAAGCCATGGCAGCAAATGGTCCTGGGAGGAGCCAGTCTTGGAGGGAGGGAAGCGTGGGCTGCAGTATATTTGGTTGAGCCAGAAAGAACACTTCTTCCAACATAAATTCCACCCCCCCAAAATATTTGCCCTTTCTTTAGCCCTGCCAGCAGTAGTTCCTTCTGAGCACCAGTGGCTGGTTTGCTCACTGTCAGGTTCAAAAGCCTTACTGAATCAGAAAATTAACAATCACGATACAACAATTTCCATAGGATCTCAGTTAGCATCTGTAAGCCTGAGGCAATGACATGCAGCTTTTGCATTTACTGGCCTGTCGGATAATTGCAGTAAGTGGGGCTTCCAGAAAGCTAGTTGGTGAAGGCTAGAACTGGAGCCAATCTCCATACATTCTATAAGCCTTTTTTTTTCAGAATTACACATTGCAGGCATGCACCTCCGAATCAAACAACCACAGATTCCATCTGTGCCTGTTTATCGTATTCGGAATAAATCAATTAACAAAAAAAAACACAATTAACAGAAGGTCAAAGGAACAAATTAAAGGGACAGCCCCTGAAAGGGAAAAGGCACTGTTTCTATTTATAGGGGCAAGTGCCTCCCCAGTTAATGCCCACCACCTGCATATAATTAAACTCAATTAATGTACAATTAACCGAGAGAATACACAGGCAGACTAGGTCGTCCCTGATTTCCAAATATTCGCCACGTTTATTTCAGCTGAGGAGTGGGCAGCTAGCAGTTGGGGATAGCCTTTGTGTTCAGTGTGTTGATTTGAGAATTATGATAATCACAGCAAGTCAAAAGGTAATTTATGTGAAGTACCTACAGATGTTATTACATAAATAGGTGCGATACAATTATCAATAAGTGATTTTAGTCATCCAGTAGGCCGAGCAGCACCTGCATCCAAATCTACCAAGACCACCTAGTTTGAGATTTGTGTGATTTCAGATTTTAGCAATATCTCCGAAATTTGTTTTTCATAGCAAAGTGCGCTGGTAATGCAAGATGTGCACAATGATGCCTTGGCAAGTAGGTTGATATTCCTATGTAGACCATTCAGCAGGCAATTCTAGTGAGAGGGTGCACCTGTTGTGTTGGTCTTTTCGGGACTGACATACTCACCTTGCAATTCCATTAGTTTCAATTTTTATTTCAGACATTCTTCATTTGCAAGCTTTCTATTACTTTCCCCTTCATTTTCATTTGGGTGTTTATCTTTCCTTGACTGGTAGCACTCCCAATTCTGAGGCACAAAGTTGCAGCATCGTAGACACGCTCCAGAAACTTGAAAGGGTGCTGTACTCTGACAGAGCTCCATCCTTTTACAGATGCACTATAGAAAGCATCCTATCGGGCTGCATCACAGCCTGGTATGGCAACTGCTCGGCCCAGGACCGCAAGGAACTTCAGAGAGTCGTGACCACCGCCCAGTCCATCACACGAACCTGCCTCCCATCCATTAATTCCATCTACACCTCCCGCTGCCGGGGGAAAGCAGGCAGCATAATCAAGGATCCCTCCCACCCGGCTTACTCACTTTTCCAACTTCTTCCATTGGGCAGGAGATTCAGAAGTCTGAGAACACGCACGAACAGACTCAAAAACAGCTTCTTCCCCACTGTCACCAGACTCCTAAATGACCCTCTTATGGACTGACCTCATTAACACTACACCCGGTATGCTTCAACCGATGCCAATGCTTATGTAGTTACATTGTATATATTGTGTTGCCCTATTATGTATTCTCATGTATTTTCTTGAATTCTGTTTAATTCCCTTTTCTTCCCATGTACTGAATGATCTGTTGAGCTTCTTGCAGAAAAATACTTTTCACTGTACCTCGGTACACGTGACAATAAACAAATCCAATCCAATCCAATCCAATCCTTCAGTTGAGATGCTAAATAAAATCTGACCCCCCAGGTGGATGTGAAGGATTCTGTGATTTGACTTTGAAAAAAATAGCAAGGGAGGTCTTCAATAATTGCCCCTCCAGCTCCATCAGATGATCTGCTTATTGGCATGCTGTTCTTGTAACCATGTGGTAATTTAGTGTACCCAATTCATTTGTTCCAATTAAGGGGCAATTTAGTGTGGTCAGTCCACCTATCCGGCACATTTTTGGGTTGTGGGCGCGAAACCCACGCAAATACGAGGAGAATGTGCAAACTCCACATGGACAGTGACCTAGAGCCGGGATCGAATCTGGGACCTCAGCGCCGCGAAGCAGCAGGGCTAACCCACTGCGCGTGTTTCTCTAAATAATAGCAATTCAAGTTCCTTTCACTTTCTCTGCTCTACCATTTTTATTACCTTTTCTTGCGTGGACCTGCCATTTTCTAAGTTAATTCTTTTGTTTCTTTCATGTATTTTCATTACCTCACTGGGAAGCTATTTACATCATCTCTTATTGCTCTACTTTTCTTTGGGGGGAGTTGCAGGTTATTTAATCTGTTAATTGATTTCTGTGATTGCATTATCTGTTGCTTCATCCCTCTTTTTTCCTTTCAATTATACCAAAATGAGTGATGTTTTGCATGATTATCAGACACTTATGATCATATCGACTCAGTTGTAAACTGATTTGCAAAACTGGGTGATAACACTCCATTTCTGATTCAAATTTAACACTTGGAGCAGGGGAGAAAAGAGATGGACATGTGAAATTTGGGACATAGTGATCTTTGGTATATCCTAGTTTTTTTTTCTTGAGCAACCAGCAGATATCAAAAATGCATTGAAGCTAATCCCTTGCTTAAAATTGTCTAATCCAAACTCTTGAGAAATCTTTTAAAATTTCTCCTTCCTGATAAGGTGTGCAGTCACCCATAAGGATATATGCTCCTTATCTAAACCTGGTGCATTTGGATACAGGCTAGTGAGAACCAATGCATATGGACACTAGTGATGTTCAGTCAAATAAAACTTTTCACATAGCACTAATCTGCTTGCTTCATATCGGGTTAGGACCAGTCTAATCCTTAAAAAAACTTATTTACAAGATTATCTGCAGCTGCATGCAAATAATTCTCATGCTGAATGTACTCCTGAGTCCCAGTTGTGAAGAGGGTTGGGTTGTCAATCACAGGACCATGAGAGAACTGGCCGGACAGATTTTGTACCAATAGAACATGTCCATTTAGAATAAAGCAGCTCACATGATCGAACCTTCCTCCACCACCGATGCACGGTTGTGCATCATCTTCAATATGCATTGCAGCAATTGAACAAGCGTTCTTTGAATGCATTACTTGAAACAGTGGGGATTCTTGAGAAGCACGATTGGGCGGAGAATCGGTTCTGATGCCGAAATCGTGATGGGCGCCTGTTTCACGCCAAATCGCAATTCTCCGGTGCCTCGTCAGCGGCATCAATGTGTTCCACTTTACATGTACAGTAAACTATCATTCGCAGGCCAGACCCAGTATTCTCCAGGGTCTCTGAGATTCTCTGCCACCAGTGGAGGGAATTCCCGATGGCGAGGTTCATGTGCTTTAAAAATTGGGAAACCGATGCCGTGACTGATGAGGGAGAGAAAGGAGATAGGACATGCAGGGGCGTGACTGTGGTCTGCTGGTCTGACACTGAGTGTTGTGGGGGGGGGGGGGGGGGGGTTGGGTAGGCCTGCCTGGGCTGGGGGTTTGATGGGGAAACAGGCAGTGTGGCTGGTGTGCCCCCACCATGGGACTGGGGTGGTGTCAAGGCGTGGATTGCCACTGATGCAGCCTGCAAGGCAGTCATCTGCTGCGCACTGACCACCTACCTTGGCCCCTGGTTCTGCAGAGTGCATGCCAGCCAGCCCCTACTCTCCACCCCACCCTCCACCATACAACACCCCCAACCAGCCAGCACCCACCAGTGGGGCATCATGCGGCCCACCCAAGGGCAACGTCCACAGTAACCCTTGTCGGAGGGCACCGGAAAGGGGCCGCGGAACATACCGCCAACATGGGCAATGTCAGCCGATGGTACCACTGACGGCAGGGACAGGCATCAGGGCCACAGGCCCCAATGTTCTGGGCACCAAGGAGGCCAGGGGTGTGGGGATTGGGGAAGGGGAGAACATGTGGGGCAGAATCTACAGTTCCAACCAGGTCCACCATGTAGCCTGGTGGACCTGGTTGGACATGGAGTATGCGTCATGCTAACATGTCGGCCTTTCACCCCCTTCAGACAATGGATATGGGAATTCAACCAGCAATGGTGGTCTTCCTGCTAGTCGCTGCAGCCCTGGGGGATGCACTGTATGGACGAGGAGGAGGAAGCTGCAGCTGCCAGGCCTGACCCAGAGGAACAGGAGGCAGTCGCGAAGGATGGGTGGCACACATGGCCGGCACCACCTCCTGCTTCTGCAAGCGGTTGGACTCCTCCACCTATTTCTGCAGTTGGTGGTTGCTCGCCCACAACCCGACATGCAGTCTCAGCTCTGCAATTGCATCTCCACGATCCATGCGACTGTCCGTTCCAGAAGGCTGAAACCCGTATGGATGGCAGCTGGTCCCTGGGTGTCCCCTCGTGTGTTCGTTCCTCCACATGCTATACCGCAGCATATGTGTGGTGTGCACCAGATAGTGTCCCAGGAGCCTCTTTCTGGAAGTGCCCAACTGAGGTGAGTGTCTCTAGGATGGTGGAGGGTGTTGGAGACAGCTGAAACGGGAAGTCTGTGTCATCCCCGGATTCGAGCTCTAGGGTATTCTGGCTCTTGAGTCTGGCTCGCGCCCATGTTGGTGTCCTCATCACAAGTTGGCTCCTGAGGCTGGGGCTGTAGCTGGGGGCAGGGGCGGAGACACCAGAAGGCCCTGTAAAACATAAGACAAGTCGCTTGATTAGACCGTGGACCAGAGGGAGTGGGGATGGCAGAACATGGGTATGGGTGTGAGGGTGCTGTGGGTGTGGTGTTGGGAGAGTTGACACATGTGTCACAGGGAACCGCAACTCAGCGGGATCTCACTTCCTCGCCCAACGCCAATCTCCATCCTGGCAACTGTCCTTTCCTCAAGCCCGCCAAACAAGTCCAGTGCCCTCTGCTCTGCCCGGTGAGGGGCCACAGGTCTGGTGGTCCCCCTCCAGTCTTTTCCTGCACTCGGTGGTTATGGGCTGCCTTCTCATTGGCTGGGTGGTGGGGGCGGGGGGGGGGGGGAGTTGGAGGTGGGGGAACAGAAAATACACAGTGTTAGACAGTCCGCATGGACCCAGGGGCTGTAGTTTCTTACCGCACTGCTGGCCGGTCCATGCAGTGTTGCTCATGGTGCTGACAGCTTCTGCCAGGCTCAGTGAACAGTGGCGGCTGGCAGCCTTCATGCCCGGCCTACAGGGTCATCCGCCTCTCCTCCATTGCATCCAGCAGGGTTTCAAGCTCAGCGTCTGTATAACAGGGTGCCGCTCTCCTCGCTGCCATCTTGTTGACTGGCATGGTGTGAAATATATGCGGCTGCAGCGTTTCAGCCTCCTGAGTGTCAATCGCGAATCCGGCGAATCCCGCACCGCTTCTCATTGGAATCGATTGTGTTCCACATGACGTCAGTGCTAGCCCCTTAGCGGTCGGTAAATTGGTCTAGGTGCAGCACCAGTTTTGTTGTCGTATAAGTCCACAAACCCTGCCCCGGCAACAACACTTAGTCTCAGGAACAGACAATTATGGTGATGATCTTTACCTCTTGAAGTACTCGGGCAGTGAATGCATGGTAATATTATTCGATGAGCGGGATTCTCCCGTACCTGGCGGGGTGGGGGGGTCAGGGCGGGATGGAGTGGCGTGAACCACTCCGGTGTCGGCCCACCCCAAAGGTGCGGAATCCTCCGCACCTTCAGGGGATAGGCCAGCGCCGGAGTGGTTTGCGCCCCAGCGGGGCGTGGAAGGCCGTTGGCGCCTCGCCAGCCGGGGCCTAACCGGATGCTGATGTCATCCCCGTGCATGCCCGGGGGCGGGGGGGGGTTCACCTACGCGTCAGCCATCATGACACGGCCGACGCGTAGGAAAAGAGTGCCCCCACGGCACAGTCCCGTCCGCAGATCGGTGGGCACCGGTTGCGGGCCAGGCCACTGTGGGGGCATGCCACGGGGCCAGATCGCATCGTGCCCCCCCCAGGACCCCGGAGCTTGCCCATGCCGTCAGGACCCGCAGGTCAGGGACCTTGTCTGATCTTAGCCGGCGGGACCGGCAAAAATCCAACGGGACTTCGGGCCTGAGAATTGCCGGAGGGGCCGCTGCAATTGGCCGTCGACCGGCGAGGCGCGATTCGCACCCCCGCCAAATCTCCAGTGCCGGAGAATTCGGCGGACGGCGAGGGCAGGATTCACGCCACCCCCTGCCGATTCTCCCACCCGACGGCGGGTCGGAGAATCCCGCCCCTTAAGTCACATACTGGGCGGGATTCTCCGACCCCACGCAGGGTCGGAGAATCGGCCGGCAGCGGCGTTATTCCCGCTCCCGCAGTGTTTTTAAATCTCCCACCGGCCAAAAACCGGTGTTGTGCAAATCCCGCCGGCAGCCTCTGAGAACAGCTGGCACCGGCGGGATTTCATTATATTTTTAGATTCCCCAAATCTCCGGCCCGGATGGGCCGAAGTCCCGCCGACGTGGCCACGGGTCACGTCGGCGAAAATCACAGTTGCTTTAAAACGGCGTCAACCATTGATGATGGTTGACGCCGTTCAGTGTCGGGGGGTGGGTTGCGGCATCGGGGGGGGGGGGGTGGGTGTGTTGCGGCATCGGGGGGGGTGGGTTGCGGCACCGGGGGGGGTGGGTTGCGGCATCGGGGGGGGGTGGGTTGCGGCATCGGGGGGGGGGTTGCGGCCATCGGGGGGTGGGTTGGCGGCCATCGGGGGGTTGCGGCATCGGGGGGGGGTGTGTTGCGGCATCGGGGGGGTGGGTTGCGGCATCGGGGGGGGTGTGTTACGGCATCGGGGGGCGGGTTGCGGCCATCGGGGAGTGGGTTGCGGCCATCGGGGGGTTGCGGCATCGGGGGGGGTGGGTTGCGGCATCCGGGGGGTTGCGGCATGGGGGGGGGCATCGGGGGGGGGGGGGTTGGGGGCAGCGGCGTGCAGAGAGGGGGGGGCGACGGATGCCCGGGGCCAACGCACTGTCGCCCCCCCTCTGTACGCCGCTGCCCCCTACCCCAACCACCACCCCTACCTCCCTCCCCACCACCCCTACCCCCCTCCCCACCACCCCTACCCCCTCCCCACCACCCCTACCCCCCTCCAACGCTGCACCCCCCACCCCCACCCCGCACTAACGCCGCACCCCCCCCCCTCTAACGGAGGAAGGAAGTGGGGAGGAGGAAGGAAGGGGGGGAGGAAGGAAGGGGGGGAGGAGGAAGGAAGGGGGGGAGGAGGAAGGAAGGGGGAGGAGGAAGGAGGGGGGGGAGGAGGGAAGGGGGGGAGGAGAAGGAGGAAGGGGTGGAGGAGAGAGGGGGGGGAGGAGGGAGATGGGGGGAGGAGGAAGGAAGGGGGGGAGGAGGAAGGGGGGGGGGGTTGTGTGGGTACCGGCCTTCAGAGGGAGGGGGGGGGGGTGTGGGTACCGGCGTTGAGGGGGGGGGACCCGGCATTGAGAGGGGGGGGGGGGGGAGGGGGGGGGGGGGTTTCGCGTTGGAG